>NC_053434.1:67660172-67868618 GCF_007990345.1 Gossypium hirsutum | reverse complement strand
ATGGACATTATTTTAAGTAAAGAAAGAAATGATAAAGAAATATAAGGATACTAAAAGAAAAAAAAAGAAGGAGGGAGGTTATCACCTTGTTCATCTTGGCCGGTTGTAGAGAGGAAGAGAGGAGGGTAGCATTCGGTCATTTGAACCTAAGGAAGGTTAGTCTTTTGTTTGGTTTTTGATAATTTTCACATTTTTGATATCATTGCTTTGTGTTCTTTAAACCCCATGGTTCAATTTTGTGAATTGATGATGATTTTGTGTTTGCCATTGATGAGTGCTTGAGCTTTTTGATAGTTGTTGATGAAAAATGAAAGATATGTTAAAGATTAATATGTTTTGTGTTGAAGTTTTTGGTGATTTTGAGTAGTTAGGGCTAAATTACAAAAATAAATTTTTGAAGGACTCAAAGGTGAAATAAATGAAATGTATGGACTTATATGGGTACTAGGAAGATTCGGCCCTTAAGGAGTGTGACCAAATTTTGTGTATTTTGTGTTTTGTGGATAAAGACTAAATTGTGAAAGTGCGAAATATTAGGGTAAAAATGTAATTTACCCATTTATGCGTTATTAGACTAAATTGAATGAAAATATGTTAAAACGAGATTTATTTGAATATGTTAAGATCAAGAAACCAAGAAATTGGATTTAGATCGGGGAAAATCGAAAGTAGTTGAGTAGCCGATCAATTAGTCGACGACATCCGAAGAAAGTTATAAGCAATTAGATATTAAAATTTTGGAATAAATGTTAGTTATATATGCTGAAATGGAAATATGATAAATGTATATATAGCTGAATATGATATGTGTGAATTATATGTTAAATTAAGGCTTGGTAAGCTAGCTATTAAGGTGAAATGCTAATGTTAGTATTTGATTTGGTAATAATCTGTTTGGGGACAGCAGCAGTAAGGTGATTTTGGAAAATCGCCATAATTTGTAGGAGTTGAATTAGAAGCTGAGTGAATTATGTCATTAAAGCTTGAAGAGTCTATTTTCTTACAAAAGAAACTATAAAAACAAAAGAGTTACCGATCTTGAGATATTTGAAGTATTGTGGGGTTGAGTCAAAATGACTACTGGATTCCCTGTTCTGTATTTAGAAATTCATTATAAATTGTACAAAAATGATTATAAGATAAAATTTATATGCTTAGACTCCTTAATGAGTCTAGTTTCAAATGAGATCAAATACAACACATTTTGAATTCTGTAAAATGAGAAATTGGATTCGTAGTGAAGAGTGGTCAGAATAGTCAAACAGTGAAACAGGGGAAACTTTAAGAAAAATCTGGTATTGATTGGCCAAGCCTAAAATTCTGAAAATTTTATGGATGGAAGATATACGAGTCTATATTCAGGGAAAATTAACGGAAAGTGATTTGGAGTTTAGTAGCTCCAGTTATAAATAATTTAGTAACTACTGCTCAGGAAAACAGCTCGTAGTGAATATGTGATTTTGTTGTAAACATTAATGAAAATTTGCCAATGAATTATTTATTGATTATTATAAAGCTTACTATAATCTATGTGTGTGAAAGTCGGATCAATATATATATTATTCTGAAAGTAATACTTGAATAGTCGATTAATGACTATTTTAAATTTTGTTGAACTTAAGCTCAAGAGCAAAGGGGAACTAGATCCGATAAAGGGAAGGAAAAAGTAATTGAATAGCCATTGAAGTCGTTCGACGACATCTGAGGTAAGTCTTCGAGTAATGACCCTACTTGAATTATATTGAAATGATTAGTCATACTATGACGGATAGTCGAATGTGCTTAGAGACTATGTTATAAAGCCAATTGAAATCATCTCTTTGTGTGTGGCTATTGAGCCGAAATTTGAAAGGTTTAATAAATGTTTTGTGTTTGAGCCTTAGTAACGAAGAAATGATATGGATGTGTTATGATTATTGATATATGTGTGCATGAGCATTGGAATATATCCGGGCTAAGACCCGAAGGCAATTACACGAGTTGATATATCCGGGCTATGACCCGAAGGCAATTACGCGAGTTGATATATCCGGGCTATGACCCGAAGGCAATTATGCGAGTTGATATATCAGGGCTAAGACCCGAAGGCAATTATGCAAGTTGATATATCCGGGCTAAGACCCGAAGGCAATTACGCGAGTTGATATATCCGGGCTAAGACCCGAAGGCAATTATGCAAGCTGATATATCCGGGCTAAGACCCGAAGGCAATTATGCAAGTTGATATATCCGGGTTAAGACCCGAAGGCAAATGTGTTTGCGGCTATATCCGGTTAAATACCGAAGAGACTTGGGTTTGAATGTGAGCGCTTGGTGCTGTAATAAATTCTATTAATACGCTCGACTAAACCGAACGATAAGGTATGTTTGCATGTGCTTCAGAAAAGTCGATTAGTTTTAAATAGTCTTCGTGAAATCGACTAATGAATTTTCGGCTTTTAGAAAGGTTGATACCTTGTGTATATATGTTGATGAAGTGTGAAGTAAGTATGATTATGAGAATGTGTGTTAATAAAGTGACTTAGTTAGCTATGTGAATGTAATACTTTAGTCAAAGCCGATTTCATTACTTGAAACTTACTAAGCTTAAAATGCTTACCCGGTTGCTTTGGCTCTCTGTTTTATAGATTTTGTTCGTTAGCTATCGGATTCGGGATCAGCGAAGTCGAAGTCATCCACACTATCAAAGCTCTTTTGGTACTCTTTTAGTTGAACTCTGGATATGGCATGTATAGGACTACCCCCTGTTGTTTAAGTACTTTTTGTGATGTATGTGTGTAAAGCCATGCGAAAATGGCTCGTAGAAGTGGAGTATGGCATTAGACCATTTGTGTTTATGTATGTATATATGGTTTCACGATGTGACTATGGTTTGGAATGGAAGTGTTGGGCAAATGATCAGCCATTGGAATGGCTAAATATGATCATATGTGGATCTATGTATGACAAAAACCCTAGTTGGTCCATGGTGACCACGAAATAGGTAAGGTTTACATTGAAAACAGCTGCTGACAGCAGCAGTGGTGTGACTTTGAAAAATCACAAAACTTTGTAGGAATGGAATTAAATAGTGAATAAATTATGTATTTGAACCTTGTTGAATCTATTTTCATATGAAAGTAATGAAACAATCATATGAACAGTAAATTAAGAGATACTAAAGTTCTCGTGAAACAGGGCCAGAACGGTTTCTGGATCTCCTGTTTCAAATTTGAAAAATCACCATACATTGTCCAGAGATAATTAGGAGTCATTTCCTATATGTATGGATTCCTCTCTGAGTCTAGTTTCTATAGAAACAAACGGCATCAGTATTGAAGCTCTGTACGGGGAGATATCCAGGTCGTAATGCGCAAAGGTCAGTGTAGTCGACTCCAGTAACATGGGAGATTTGACTAATAAACTGTACAAATTGGCCCGACCAAAAATTCTAGAAAAAAATTATGTAGAAGGGCACATGAGTCTAGTTTCGGGGAAAATTCACGGAACTGGATTTCGAGTTCCAGAGCTCAAGATATTATTTTTAAAGTGACTAGTACGCAGATTGGCAGCTTGTCTGGAAAAAAATTTTAATAAGCGGGTTGAAGTCAGATAACACCTCGGGTTCGACCCCGGCGACGGTCTCGGGTTCGGGGTGTTACACTGCCACGATTATCTTTATCTGGTGACTCAATTATCTGATCTGGTGTCTCTCCCACAATTATCTGATCTGGTGGCTCTGCCACATATATCTGTTCTGGTGGCTCTGCCACGATTATCTATATCTGGTGACTCTGTCACATTATCTGTTCCGGAAGCCATGCTGCATATTTCTGTGGCGTGTAACGGTTGGGTGGGTCGAGTAGTCTCCCCACATGGTGAAAGGTTGGTATAGGGGTGTATATGGTTGGATATGGGTTGGGTTTTGCATAAACATGTAATATCTGTTCTGATCTGTTATGGGCCTATGGGCTTTATTCTGAATTCTATTCTGGGCTACGGCCAACTTATTCTGTTTTCTGTGGTTTGAACCGATATAGGCTATGGTTGGGTTAATTTACACACTAAGTTTCCCCAAACTCACCCCTTTATTTTCATCCACGCAGGTACTCCCTAACCATAGTGAGCCTAGAGCTGTGAGGGATTCGAAATGGCCACACATTTTGCAAATTCGATTTTTCTTCTGGTGAACTGGACATCCTGTTATTTACGCTTAAGGTTTTGGGTTTTTAAATGTAATAAGGCCGCTTAATTTTTCTTTATGGTTTTAATATGTTTTGTTAAGATAGGTATTACTTATTTTTAACTGTTGCAATTGGATAGCTCTAGGGCGCGTTTTCAAGAACAGTAATTGATTTCAAAATAACACGATAGCAAGCAAAGCTTCCGCAATGAAAACATTTTCCAAAATTAATCACTTTTCCTAAAAAGGACTTAATCAAATTGGTTTCTTGAAAATATACATGACGTTGAGGTGTGGCAATGACGGTGTGCATGTCTAGGATTGGATCCGAAGGGAGCTTGGTACTTAAGCAGTCCGATGGACACACCTCCTCTTTTTTTTCGGTTTCCTACCTGGTGCACAGCTTCCATTCACTTTAACTTATAATGAAATTATTTTTTTAAAACACTGAGTAAGTCTTTCTAGATCAACAATATAAAATGTTTTGAACGCTTCGATGTGGCACGTCGGGTCCAGCCATAACGTCTAGGTCGGGTTTGGGGTGTTACATTTAGTGGTATCAGAGTCAAGTTGCAACAACTCGGCTGTGGAATGGGTTTACAAAAACAAAGATTTTTCGAAAACTAAAATTTTATAAAGATTGAAAAAAACTCGGTTTTCAAAATTTAGATCTTTAGAAGGTGGCATTCCGAATCTCTAGCCCAAGCCTGTAAGTATTACTCTGAACTTTTCTGAATATTTTCCTGAATTATCTGTCTGTACTAAAACCCTACTAGGATACTCTAGATAGGATGATACGAAAACCATAGGAAAATTTGATAAGAGATTGAAACTGTAGATAGACTTCGATTCTGGGAAAACAAACTCTGAATTATTGTTTGATTCATAAAACATCTGTAATAAACACTGGAATATTGTATTAATGCATAAAAATTCGTAATCAAATAATACAATATGAGTACAAGAGCCGCTCGTGGAAGAGGCCATGAACGGGGCCGAGAAAGTGCTCGAGCGAGATCTTCGTCTTCGAGACATATGCTGGCGGTAGATGCACCAGTACCACTGGCAACAGAGGTAGAGTCTCATGACCGCGGTGCCGGGGATGATGCCCTGTCGCAGGCAATGCTTCATGTTCTAGAAAGGGTTGCTGGGGGAAGTACGGGCAACGAAATTCGAGGATCCATTTCTGAATGACTCCGAGCTAACGGAGTAGAGATCTTTAGGGGCGTGTCTGGTGTAGCCTCAAATGTGGTGGAATATTGGTTGGAGGCTACAGAATAGATTATGGACGACTTGGACTGCTCTGTGGAGTAGAAGTTGAAGGGAGCCGTATCGTTGCTACGGGATGAGGCTTATCAGTGGTGGCTCACTATGAGGGAAGGGACCCCAGCTGATAAGGTAACTTGGGAACTATTTAAGATGGCCTTTAAAGGGAAGTATGTTGGGGCAAGTTATGTGGACGCCCGCAGAAAGGAATTCCTTAATCTGGTGCAAGGAGGTAAAATAATTGTTGAGTACGAGGCCGAGTTTCTGAGGCTGAGTCGGTATGCCGTGGGCATAGATGCTATAGAATATGAGCAAAGTGTGCACTTCGAGGATAGTCTTAGGGATGACCTTATGGTGTTGATTGTTCTGCAGAGGGAGCGGGACTTTGCGGTATTGGTGGAGAAGGCAAAGATAGATGAAGAGGTAAAGCGTGCTGAAAAGTAGAACCGGGAGAAAGATCGAAACTGTTTCTGGAAGGATTCCGGACCTCTGGGTGGAGCAAATAAAAATGTTAAGAGAGCAAGAGTGGAGGAACCAGTTCGAGCAGTGCCGATGAATGTTGTTAGACCACCAATTTGTGGAGACTGTGGTAAGGTACATTTGGACGAGTGTAGAAAACGTTTCGGTGCTTGTTTCCGATACGGGCCTATGGAGCATAGAGTTAAAGACTGTCCTCCGAGAGCTGATCAGGCTCAAGTTGTTGTACAGAGGGTTGCTCAACCCATGAGAGGTGGACCACAACCACCGAGAGGAGTGGACAAGGTAGGGGCAAAAAATGGAACTGGTCGAGGTCGAGGGGCACCTGGTAGGGGTGCCGGAAATGTTGAAGCTCACAGCTAGTGTTGGTGTATGCAGCTCATCATCGAGAGGAGGGCAACGCACCTGACGTCATAACTAGTACATTTTTGGTTTCTAGCATGCCGTATACTACTTTGGTGGATATTGGATCTACTCATTCCTATGTTGCATGTGGCATATCTGGGTCATTGGGTGTGCACTCTAAGAAGATTGTGAGTGGGGTATCTGTACTAAGTCCTTTGGGTCACTCGGTTAGGGTAGACAAACTGTATAGGGATGTACCCTTAGAAACTCAATGTAGGACTTTCCCTGGAGATCTGATGGAGTTATTGTTCGGAGAATTTGACCTCATTCTGGGAATGGACTGGCTTGTTAAGCATAAGGCGACTCTGGATTGTGCTGCTAAACGAATGGTGTTAAGGACCACGGAGGGTGATGAGGTTATGGTGATAGGTGAGCGAAGGGATTATTTGTCTACTGTGGTGTCAGCATTAAGAGCCGAAAAGTGGATTCGGAAAGGTTGTGAGGCCTATTTGGCATTTGTAAGTCAGTCGAAAGAGGAGGGACTGACAGTGGATAAGGTTAAGACCGTAAAGGAGTTCCAAGATGTTTTTCCGAAGGAGCTTCCGGGATTGCCTCCGAACCGAGAAGTCGAGTTTGGAATCGACTTGTTGCCTGGAATGGCGCCGGTGTCCATCGCACCATATAGGATGGCACCGAAAGAGTTAGTGGAGTTAAAGGCACAAATTCAAGAGTTGTTGGATAGGGACTTCATTAGGCCAAGTGTGTCCCCATGGGGAGCACCAGTGCTATTCGTGAAAAAGAAGGATGGTACGATACGGATGTGCATTGATTATCGCCAGTTGAACAAACTGACGATTAAGAATAAGTATCCACTTCCAAGGATTGACGATCTATTCGACCAGCTTAGAGGAGCTTCTGTATTTTCCAAGATCGACCTTCGATCTGGATATCATCAGTTAAGGGTCAAGGAGGTAGATATCCATAAGACGGCATTTAGGACTCGGTATGGTCATTTCGAGTTTCTGGTTATGCCATTTGGACTGACGAATGCTCCTGCAGTGTTTATGGATCTGATGGATCGTGTGTTCGAACCATTTTTGGATCTGTTCGTAGTCATCTTTATTGATGATATCCTGGTATATTTTGAGACCAAAGCGAAGCATGATGAGCATCTCCGCATTGTGCTGCAAGTGTTAAGGGAGAAGGAACTCTATGCGAAGTTTAGCAAGTGTGAATTTTGGTTGAGGGAAGTAACCTTCTTAGGACATGTGGTCTCTGCTAAGGGGATTAGGGTGGACCCTCAAAAAATTGAAGCAATTTTGGAGTGGAAGCTACCTAGGTCAGTGTCGGAAATACGAAGTTTTCTAGGATTGGCAGGATACTACAGAAGGTTTGTGGAAGGTTTTTTTGTAATGGCAGCACCTCTGATAAAACTCATAAGGAAAGGAGTACCGTTTGTATGGACTAAGAAGCAGCAGGAAGCTTTTGAGAAGTTGAAGAAAGTTCTGACTGAAGCACCGGTGTTAATTCAGCTGGAGTCTGGGAAGGATTTTACTGTGTTCAGTGACGCATCACATGTAGGTTTGGGCTGCGTGTTAATGCAGGAGGGTAAGGTGGTGGCATATGCATCACGACATCTTAACCCTCTCGAGGGGAACTATCCTACTCATGATTTGGAGTTGGCGATAGTGATATTTGTACTTAAGATTTGGAGACATTACTTGTACGGAGAAAGGTGTATTATATACACAGACCATAAGAGTCTTAAGTATTTGTTGACTCAGAAGGAGCTGAACCTTAAGCAATGGAGATGGATTGAGTTGCTTAAAGATTATGACTGTTCGATCAAGTATCACCCAGGCAAGGCTAATGTGGTAGCCGATGCTCTAAGTCGTAGAACTGTATCTTATCTGAGAGCAATGTTTGCTCGTCTGAGTTTGTATGATGATGGCAGTTTGTTGGCTGAATTGCATGTAAGGCCAACCTAAGTGGACCAGATTAAGGAAAAGCAGTTGGAAGATGAGTCGTTGGTCACTCTTTTTCAACAAGTTAAGGATAAGGAAACTTCTGAGTTTAGGTTAAATGGCGAAGGAGTTCTGTGTTTCCGAGGAAGAATTTGTGTTCCGAAGGACTCTGACTTGAGGCAGACAATATTGAAGGAAGCTTATGAGGGACTTTGTGCCATGCATCCTGGAGGGAATAAGTTGTATCACGACTTGCGAGAGTTGTACTGGTGGCCTGGGCTTAAACTAGAAGTAACGGTGTTTGTAGGGAAATGCCTGACATGCCAGCAAGTGAAAGCTGAGCATCAATTACCTTCTAGACTGTTACAGCTAGTGAAGATACCACTTTGGAAGTGGGAGAGGGTAACCATGGACTTTGTGAGTGGGCTGCCTTTAACACCATCGAAGAAAGACTCGGTGTGGGTGATTGTGGATAGGTTGACCAAATTGGCCCATTTCATACCTGTACGTACTGACTTTTCACTTCAAAAGTTAGCCAAGTTGTATGTGGCGGAGATTGTGCGACTTCATGGAGTCCCAATTTTGATTATCTCTGATCGGGATCCCAGATTCACATCTTGGTTTTGATAAAAGTTGCATGAGGCGTTGAGGATGCGATTGAACTTTAGTACGGCTTTCCATCCCCAAACTGATGGTCAGTCGGAAAGGGTTATTCAGATTCTGGAAGACATGTTGAGGGGATGCGTGATTGACTTTCGAGGTAGTTGGGATGATTACTTGCCATTGGCAGAATTTACATACAATAACAATTACCAGGCGAGCATTCGAATGGCACCGTATAAAGCACTGTATGGACGAATGTGTCGTACACCTAGTTGTTGGACTGAACTAGGATAGCGACAAGTTCTTGGACCAGAGTTGGTAGCTGATACTGAGGATAAGGTAAGAATAATTAGGGATCGGTTAAAAGAAGCATCTGATAGGCAATAGTCGTATGCATATTTGAAGCGTAAGGAGATTGAGTACTAAGAAGGTGATATGGTCTTCTTAAAGGTTTCTCCTTGGAAGAAGATATTAAGGTTTGGTAAGAAGGGCAAGTTGAGTCCGCAGTTCATTAGGCCTTATCGGGTTTTGAAGCGAGTAGGCCCAGTGGCTTATCAATTGGAATTGCCTCTAGAGTTAGACAGGATTCACAATGTTTTTCACATCTCCATGTTAAGGCGTTATCGTTCTGAACCTGCTCATGTCGTGCCGATTGCAGATATTGAAGTGCAAACTGATTTAACCTTCGATGAGGAGCCTGTGCAAATATTGGCTCGAGATGTTAAGGTTCTAAGAAGGAAATCTATCCCATTAGTGAAAGTGCTTTGGCGTAATCATGGCAGAGAGGAAGCTACTTGGGAGCCAGAAGAGGCGATGCAACAGCAATACCCTCATCTGTTTGGATCAGGTAAATTTCGAGGACGAAATTTCTTTAACGAGGGTAGAGTTGTAACGCCCCAATTTTCAGGAATTCTATGTATGCTAGTAAAATTTAAAATTTTTGTGCTCTGTCTACTTGGCATAGGTTAATTATGTTAGTGGGCCTCTAGAAGGCCCAAGCTTCAGTTAAAACCCAGTATTTTTAATTAATTTTAATTTCATAGGAAAAAGGGGTTCTGGTTAACTAGGCTTTTAAGTATTAATTGGGTAAAATAAAACACAAGGAAGCAGGTGACAAAGTGGCATGTGACGCCACTGGGAAGGCTATAAAAGTTGTGTGTGGATGCTAGGGAGAACCAAGGTTCAAGTCAAAATGGGAGCATATTAAGGGAATTATTTTTTTATGTTTACAAAGGGTAAGTAATGGAACTCAAGTAAAAGACTGTCAGGAGTTTGAGTTGCTCAGGAGATTGAGTAAGTAGGGGATAAGGGAGAGGTTTTAGGAGCTGATTATGGAGAGCAGTATTGGCCGAATGATGGACTCTTGAGGAGCAAGAGTTGGCCGGCCAAGGGTTTCTTTAAGGGGAAAATTTCGGCTAGGTTAAATGCCAAGTATAATTCGGCAACTGGGGGTAAGTTGTGTCATTTTTCTGACCATCCTTCCTCCTCCTCCTTTCTTGACTTTTTCTCTCCATCTACCTTCTCCTCTTCTTTTCTCCATAGCTGAATCCTTCTACCACTCTACTCTACACCACTTTCTTACTATTATTTTTAAGCCTTACAGCTGAATATCACAAAAGCCGAAATCCCGAAAGTTCATATTGTCTGTGCTGAATTCTCCTAGCAAAAACCTACTAATTTTTCTTCATCCTTTTTGATCAATTCTTTCTTTTTCTGAACCCTAAACCTCTATCGACAAAGCCACTACAAAACCCCATCTTTTCTTCACTGTTACAAAAAAAAAACCGAAAACGCATAGCCATAGGGACATAGCCGAATTTTAAGATCACTAAAGGCTCAAATTTTGTTATCATTTGAGGGGTTAGATCTGCATCAAAATCGAGTAGGAGTTAATTGGAATCATTAACCTAAGGAACCGGTGGTAAGTTTTTAAGACTAATCTTTATTTCAGGTTTTAGAAAAAGTCAAAACCCCTAAAGGTTAGGGAGACTGTCGATTTGGGCTTGAAGCTCTAACGGTTGTGATAACAATTTTATTTTTGATGCTAGTGTGATCTAGAGGCTGCTGATCAAAGGCTTGGACAAGTGGAACGACTGGATCTAGACATAATCGCTAATTTCGGCAAAGGTAGGATCACTAGTGCCTAAGGTGCTATTGGCCGAATATGGTAAGGGGTTAATACGTAATTCATTTTCGATAGTTAGATTAACGGGTTAGTAATCCAATTGTAGGCAGTTCGTATGTGGATCTAGTCAGCATATCGTCGCAAACAGGTGTGTAACTGACACCCTCTCATAGACTAGATCGGCAAAAGCCGAAAAGTCGAAATGCTGAAATGCCGAAAAGCCGATATTTTGAGAACTTGCGAGTGTGCGAATGCTCGTGAGATTAATAGTATGATGTATATGGTAAATTAAAGTGATAAGACTGTAGAGTGCACGATTTTGTGCATTTCGATGTTTTTGGGCTTAATGGGCCAAAATCGAGATAATGGGCCAGCGGGCCCAATTCGGTAAGAAAACGCGGTAAGT
The DNA here is from genome assembly GCF_007990345.1 of Gossypium hirsutum. Lineage (NCBI taxonomy): Eukaryota > Viridiplantae > Streptophyta > Magnoliopsida > Malvales > Malvaceae > Gossypium > Gossypium hirsutum. Next base: position 67,857,270 of record NC_053434.1, on the reverse strand, counting down.
GTTTCTAGTCGTACGTAAATGGCTATGTTATGTATGAAAACCTTAAGAATGGCTATGTTATGGAAAATTACTGTTATACCCCTAGGTGCAAAATTACCATTATACCCCTAGGGTTACTTTTGACTGAAAAGCATGATGATCTGATTCTATATGATGTATGCCATGATTGTATATCTGTTGCATGGGGACATGGGTTATATTATGGAGGAAGTGTCCTGGTGGCTATGCCACAATTATTGATCTGGTGGCTCTGCGACATATATCTGTGCTGGTGGCTCTGCCATGATTATCTGTATCTAGTCACTCTGTCACATTATCTTTTCTGGCAGCCACGCTGCATATTTCTGTGGCGTGTAGCGGTTGGGTGCGTCAAGTAGTCTCCCCACATGGTGAAAGTTTGGGATAGGGGTGCATATGGTTGGATATGGGTTGGGTTTTGCATAAACATGTAATATCTGTTCTGATCTGTTATGGTCCTATGGGCTTTATTCTGAATTCTGTTCTGGGCTAAGGCCAAGTTATTTTGTTTTCTGTTGTTTGATCCGATATAGGCTATGGTTGGGTTAATTTACACACTGAGTTTCCCCAAACTCACCCCTTTATTTTCATCCACGCAAGTACTCCCCAACCATAGTGGGCATGGAGCTGTGAGGGATTCGGAGTGGCCACACGTTTTGCAAATTCGATTTTTCTTCTGGTGAACTGGACATCCTTTTATTTATGCTTAAGGTTTTGGGTTTTTAAATGTAATAAAACCGCTTAATTTTTCTTGATGGTTTTAACATGTTTTGTTAAGATAGGTATTACTTATTTTTAACTGTTGAAATTGGATAGCTCTAGGGCGCATTTTCAAGAACAATAATTGATTTCAAAATAACACGACAACAAGCAAAGCTTTCGCAATGAAAATATTTTCCAAAATTAATCACTTTTCCTTAAAAGGACTTAATCAAATTGGTTTCCTGAAAATATACATGACGTTGAGGTGTGGCAATGGCGGTGTGCATGTCTAGGATTGGATCCGAAGGGAGCTTGGTACTTAAGCAGTCCGATGGACACACCTCCTCTTTTTTTCGGTTTCCTACCTAGTGCACAGCTTCCATTCACTTTAACTTATAATGAATTTTTTTTAAAACACTAAGTAAGTCTTTCTAGATCAACAATATAAAATGTTTTAAATGCTTCGATGTGGCACGTCGGATCCGTCTATAACGTTTAGGCCAGGTTTGGGGTGTTACAATCATTCACTGAGCTTGTTAAGCTCATCCATTCCTTTTTAAACCATTGCATATTAGTTAAGTTTCGGTGTGAGTGGTATGGTTTCGAGGGGTGATCCAAGCAAAACTTACCATTATTTCGTAGGTGTGATTTATTCATTTATGTTGGAGGAAATAAAGGCAATGTGCTAGAATTGTTTCATAAATATTGCCATTATTTTTGGATGTTTTCATAGTTTATTTATTCTTAAGATTGAAGGACTTAGACTTTTTTTTGTTGATTCCTGCTTGGACATGATTTCGATATTTTAAAACTATTAATTCAGTCATTTTGATGTTTGTTTGATATGTTAAAAGTTGCATGTTGAATGGACTTAAGTTAGATTGGACTATTTGCTTAAATATGTTGTCTTTTTGTGGTCTTTAGCAAAGGTATCAATATTCGGGTTTTAAAAAAGATACCTCCATGATTTTTGAAAGTGTAAGAAATTAGTAACATAATTTGGTATCAGTACCATATCACGAGTATCGATACTCAGGGTAAAATAATCAATACTTTATGAAAGATATTGATAATCATTGAGATTATAATTTTTAAGCGAAAAATAGAATGTTGTTTTGGTATCTATTTTCCTAGCAGTATTGATACCATTTGATATAATTATTGATACCTTTGATACAATATCGATACCTACGTGAATTGTTTTAGAATTTTGTTATGCGGTTCTAATGCATGTTTAATTTGCCTTATAAGTTCATCGATGTATTTTTAATATGTTTAGATGATGATTAGAACATGTATGACCCAAAACTCACACAAATGCTAAGATAGAGGATGTTTTTCTTATTAAGGTGACAATGTATAATATGTATGATGTGTGACGGTAGTGTGGCATCTTGATACTTGGGCTAGGCGATTGGGCCGGGTATAGGGTGTTACATTTGGTGGTATCAGAGCCTAGGTTCACTAACACCTAGACCTAGGATATTGTTGTGTATAGTGGGTTTGCAAAACCCAAATGTTTAAGTTACTTTGGTTGCCTGGATTACTGATAATGTCTCTAATTGAATTGCATATGGGGTATGAATGGGAACACATTGCCTTAATCCTAAGTTTTTTTTTGCTGGCCTGTAACTTGGATCATTTCCATGCCACTCACACCTCTTACTTGTTTGTGTGTTAGATTATTAGATATGCCTCCTAGACATGTTAATGTGAGAGCTAAAGCTCAAGAGGATGGTCCATCCTTTGCACCTATTGTGCTGTCGTGTAGAGTGAATATACCTGATGAGGGTGTTGGCCCTCTAATAGAAGTGATTATTGGTGTGTTTCAGTAGATTGCTGGTGCTAACCCAACTCATATACATTGGGTGTTGCCGCTTGAACGTATATAGACATTGGGTGTTAAAGAGTTTACTGGAGTGAAAGGTATCAATCCGGCCGTAGCTGAATACTTGTTGGAGGGAGTTGAAAGGATCATTGAGTAGATGTCCTATTTTATTGAGGAGAAGTTGTTGTATTGTGTCTTTACTCGACGGTGAGGCTCATCATTGGTGCAATACGGTTAAGGGAGGTAATACTACTGATCCTTTTTCTTGGGGATGTTTTCATGAGGTCGTTAAGAGGAAATTTATGACCGAATAGTACATAGAGGCTCATAATGTAACACCCCTTGTAACGCCCCAAATCTTAAGTGATTAATTTGTATGTGGTGTTGCATAAATTCTTGCTTGCTTTAGTGGTTAAGTATCCTGAGAAGTGTGTGAAGTCCTGGATTCAAACCTTGGCTTTAGCAAAAAAAAATTGTTTTAATGGAATAAAACCCTTGGTTCTAGACAGTAGGGTTTTAAATAATTGTGGGGAAAACATGTCGTAAAAGACCTATTGATTTAGGGGATAGCGGCGTGTGGATTGTTCCTAGTGGCCTGAGGTTTGAATCCTGGTAGGCGCGGCGGGTGTTTTATTTTGCTACTGTGTCGTGTAAGAGATTGAATATCAGTGGAACTCTAAAGCTAGTGGGCGGTTGGAGTGTTTGGGGATGAGGGAGTTGTGTAGCCGAAATTTAGGAGGAATATTGGGGGATTTGGATAGTGATCAGTGAGAGTGATTTGGGGAGGGATTTTAGGAGAGAATCAAGGGAGGTTGAGGTGAGTGGGAGTGGTTAGCCGAATGTGGGAATTCCATTATGCCAATTTGATCATAGGCTCTTAGTGCCGAAATTGTGTTGTTTTTACTCTCTATTTCGGTAGCTATTATTCCTTTTGATCTTTTTCTTTCTTTAGTTTGTTGTTTTGTTTGGTAGCCGAATACTACTTGTAACCATTTGGGAACTTTTTGTATTGGTTTTGCTCTTCAACAGTGCCTTATAGACCGACCTCCTCTTTTCTCTCTACACATTTAACAATCATTCTTTTCCTTGTTGTTTTTGTTTGGCCGAACACCCTCTTTTCCTCTCTCTCAAACTTGTCCGGGTTTTAGTTTTGGTCTTGATCTATTCTTCTTTTCATCTCTTAATTGACTTTCCCTTTGAACGATTACACCTTCTTCCCTCTCTTCTCATTTGGATATTTGGGCTGATTTCTACCTAGCTCTCTCTCCATTTCTCTTAATTGACTTTCCCGTTGAACGATTACACCTTCTTCCCTCTCTTCTCATTTGGATATTTGGGCCGATTTCTACCTAGATCTCTCTCTATTTGTTTTAGTTTTTGTAGTTCTTCTTCGAACAATCGGTTGGTGCCTAGTTCTTCTCTGTTCTCTCACTCTTTTTCTTTGTGTACTAATATTACGTCTAACTTCCTCCTTTGCTATCATTTATGGCTAGAGACGTGTTGGTGCTAGCTTTGCCTTTGTTGTGTGGGTATTCCTTTTGGAGATAGAAGGTCGATTGCTTCCCTTCCCTAAAATCGGTTTTGCGATTTTGGTAAGTGCTATATGTTGGTTCAAAATGTTTATGCAAACATTATTGATAAAGGTCAATAGGTTTCGGTTTGAGTGCAGATGAGCTGTAAGAGCCTGTAATCAATCTTCGGCAACGATTGAAGTGTGAGGAGTCTTAATCATTCGATCAAGGCAATTGTGAAGTTATAGCTTGGTTAAGTCTTATTTAAGGGATTGTTAACCCAATTAATTATAGGACTAATAGTGTATCGTGATTGTTGACACCATTTTTTGATGAAAACGGGGTCGACTTGGATTTAAAAAAGAATGAAAACGGGAGTCGCCACCAATCCTTTTTTGACGAGGTGTGATCGGGTCACCTCAAAAAGTGGTTGTTTTTAATAAATGATTTAATTTTATTAAAACAACGATTTTGGTCTACGAAATTCAGAAAAATGAGTTCGGGAGCCGGTTACGCACGAGGAAGGATTAGCACCCTCGATACGCCCAAAATTGGTACCTAGTTGATTAATTAGTGTCTTAGTGTCGAAAATTGAAAATTTGAAGAGTTTTTTAAAAAATACGATCCTTAAAAGAAAATCTGATATCTTGAATTGAAACATAAGATTCTCTTGTTCCGAAGGAATATCACATCCAGCACGTTAGGACATGATACTCTAAACCATCGAAACCAAGATCACCTTATAGTTTAATGAAACCATACTTTGAAGCTTTAAGAGGATATTTGGCTATTTAGTCAAACGAGAAATCGAAACCCAGCACGTTAGGGCACGTTTTCTTGAGTTTCCAAACGCGAAATATTGCCTTATTTAGAAAAATTTTCCTTTTGGTGTTTAGTGTCAATGCTTGACAAGACAATAACGAATACGACAAGGTGAGCAAAGTAAACTGAGTAACAACAATGCAATAGGCAAAATGAAATGACGAGGCGATTACATAAACAAAGCATACAAATAAATAAATAGAACTAACATTTTAGAAAAAGCACAAGTGTACATGGATAAATAAACAAGCAAATAACAATGACGACAATAAATACAATTATGTAAAAAATATATATATATATGCATGTATAATTTAAAGCCATAAAATAAGAAATATATATAAATTACAGAATATGAAAACATAGATAAGTATGTACATATATATAAAATCGGTAAATATTATAAAAAATGTAAATGTGTATTTATATATTTACAAATCGTGATAATATAAAATATATGTATGTGAATTATAAAATATGTGAAATATACAAAAAGCATTTTTAAGAGTATAAAATATACAAGTATGTATATGATGTAAAATATGCATAAATATATGTAAGTATATAAGAATTATGAAATGTGAAAAAATATATTTAAGTATGTATAAGTACGTATATATACATATTATAAATATATAAATATATAACAAAGCATAAACTAATAATAATAATAATGATAATAATAATAACATTGGAATATAAAAGAAACGAACATAAAATTAATAAAATATTAAAATAAAGTGAAATGAAAAATGTTAAATACGAAAAAATATATGTGTTTACACGTACGTAATAAAATATACACTAGTACATAATTATGATAATAGTAATACTAATAATACTAATAATATAAAAATAATAAGGATATTTAATAAAGATACAAAAATAAACGAAAAAAAGGATTAAAATTGAATTAAAAACAAAGTTGTAGGGCCAATCTAAAATGAAAATAGAGAAAAGGGACTTAATTGTAACACGCGTGCAACTTGGAGGGTCAAAAGAGCAATAAACCCAAGTATTAAAACGTTGCGCAGCATGGGGGACCAGAACGAATTCGGGGCAAAACCATGGAGCCAAATTAAAAATAAAAAAAACCTTGATTGTAAACTCCCAGAAAAGCGGAAGGGCTAAAAGTGCAATTAGCCCTTCCAAAGAAAAACACGCGGATCCTCCCTGGTGCGGGTCGGGTCGACCCGACCCTTGTTCAAAACGACGTCGTTTCATTTATTTAAACCGGGGGTCCAAAACGGTGCGTTTTGACCCCCTATAAAAGTCAAAAAAAATTCAAAAAAAATCATTTGTAAAGCTGAGGGAAAAATAAAAGAAAAGGGAGAGAGGAGAGGGGAGCTCGGAGCGATTTCCGGCAAAAAGGGGGGTCACCGGACGGCCACCGGAGGCTCGCCGGCGCCGGCGCTAAAATTTTTTATTTTTTTTTTGTTAACTCTTTTTTATAAATTTATGCTATGTATAGATATATAATAGATGAGTTTTTGAACAATAAAAATAAAAGAAACCTTAGATCTGACTGCCTTTTCTGTTTTCGGGTGTTTTTCTTGCTTGAATCTGCTTTTACTCTTGTATTCTTAAGTAATATTACAATTGAAAATGAAAGGAAAATCCCCGAAGAGAGAAAAAAAGTCCCCTCATTCATTCTTGATTTTGGCTTTTTAAAGCCGATCTATAAACATTCATTTCTCTTTTTTTTTTGTTTCTGTTTTGTTTATTCTTTGCCCCATTCCTCGCATGCTTCCTTTTGCTGTTGTTTCTGTCTCTGTTGCAGGTGGTGGGCACGGTGGAGCAGGTGGGAGTGTCAGACGCGTGGGGCGTGGTGGACGAGGGGGCCACGCATGGAAGCTTGCGACGGCTAGCTTGGGGAAGCAAACTAGGGTTTGCTGAAAATGGGGTTAATCTTGGGCTAGGGTTATGTTTGTTTTGGGTTTAGGGTTAATTTTGGGTAGTTTGGGCCATATGAAATTTGGGCTGCAATGTATTTGGTTTATGTTTTATTTTTATTTTGTTTTTGTTTTGCACTGGGCCCGGACAAAATGGGCTCGTACAGTGATGATATAGGCTTGGGGTACTCTTGAGCTAGACGTACGTTTTCACAAACAGGTGTGTAACCATACTGCCATCATCGTAAATCGACAAAAGCCGGAATAGATGACCGTCGACACTACACGAGCGTGCGCTTTGTTGTGTAGTAGTCCGAAAGCATAAACATGGGCGTTTGATTGTAGAGGCTACCATAAGCAATTTCATGGGCTTAGGTCACTTTGGGCCACGTTGGGCCAAAATAGGTCATGTAGGCCCCATTGACTCATGGGCCCACAAGGTAAACCACACGGATGTGTGGAGATTATTGGGCCAGGCTGTGTAGTTCACATGGCCAAGGCCATTTTTGGGATTAGTGGGCCCGCAATATGAACCTAGAGCCCGTTTTTACTGTTTGCCTGTGAAGGTTGCACGGATCGCCCGAGACGACTGTGAACTTATTATTAGGTCGGTAGGTATACCTAGACACTAAAATGATAAATGATTGTTATGTCCTTATGAGGTAAAATGACTATTATCCCCTTATGTTTGTTTGAGTGTAATCGAGTATGCCATTTTATATATACTACATATATGTATGATATTATGATATGACACATGATATGTTGCATGGGAATAGGCTTATTATGATTGGAGGAAATGTACTGTACTAGTAGCTCTGCTGCAAATACTATTTAGTGTCGCAACTGAAGCTAATTATGGAGTGTAGGGATGGGTGGGTTGATTTTATCCCCACATGAAGTGTAGGGTTGGACGGAGTGGAGTGTAGAAGCTAGTTGGGTAGATTTCTAATTGTATAATTGTACTGCCACTGTCACTGAACTGGGTAAGGCCCACACTGATACTGTTACTGTAATGGGCTAAGGCCCTAACTGAAACTGAACTGTTACTGATACGGGCTTAGGCCCAGACTGTGTTTGCCTACTGTATGATTGACTATATATTTTTAAGGGATTACACACTGAGTTTTTTATAAACTCACCCTTCTATTTATCTGCATAGGTAATTCTTAGTCTTAGGCGGGTCGGTGTTGCGAGGGACTCAAAGGTGGCCGTACATCTGCATGGACTTTCTTACAACTGCTTGCAATAAGATAAGACGCGGTTTTTCAGATGATAAATGTTTTCCAAAAATACCAAGAATTAGTAACTGTTTAAGAGCTTACGCAAGAGACAACATTTTCAAAATCAAAGACGTTTTAATATAAGTAACCTTCGATAAACGAAATTTTTTAAAATCATCATTAAGAACACACAACAAAGGTAAATATGTAAAAGGGTTTTCTTTTGATATCACGTTTTGCGAAAAACACTTCAATATGGCATCGCCAGATTCAGCCATAACGTCTAGGCTGGGTTTGGGGTGTTACATTTAGTGGTATCAGAGTTAGGTTGGAAAAACTCGGCTATGGATTTGGGTTACTTTTAAACTTGAAATTTTTAAAAAGAATTGTTTTAAATGATTTGAAATACTTAGAAATGTTTTACTAAATGTGTGGTACATCGAGTTTTTGACGCCGATTCTGTAAGTCCTCTAAAACTACTGCTTGTTTAAATTAAAATACTGAGATTACTGTAGGCAATAGACTGTACTGAAACACTTTGTTTAGGGTAACCTAAAACTGTAGTAAAACTGTAATATGCAAAAACAAAACTTTGACTTAGTGATAATATTTTCCACAAAATATCCGTTAATAAACATTGGAACTTTAAAACTGATGCATAAAATTGTTAATACAAATAATACACAAATCGATAATAAGCACCAAAGGTACTCGTGGAAGGAGTACAAGAGGCCGCGCCGGAGGCCATGGAGGTGCTCGGGCTGTGTCTTCGGTATCTGGCCACATTCCTAATGTTGAAGCTAGAGAGGCATCGGCTTCACCTGTGATTGAGACTGGGTCTCATGATCGTGCGGCTAGGGACGACGCATTGTCCCAAGCTATGTTACGAATTTTAGAGAGGGTCATTGGGCCCAATACTAGTACTATGGGTTGTGGGTTAGTTACGGAACGACTCAAGTTTAATGGGGCTAAGATTTTTAGGGGTATTGCTGGAGTTGCCCCTAATGTGGTTGCATATTGGATTGAGGCCATAGAGAGGATTATGGACGACATTGACTGCACCCCCAGCAGAAACTAAAAGGTGCAGTGTCATTGCTACGAGATGAAGCCTACCAGTGGTGGCTTACAGCAGAAAGTTAGCCCGACCTGTTAACCTGGGAATTTTTTAAGACTGCATTCAAAGAAAAATATGTGGGCACTAGTTATGTGGATGCTCAAGGAGAGAGTTTTTGAATTTGACTTAGGGGGATAAATATGTGGCTGAATATGAGGCTAAATTTTTACGACTTAGCCGTTATGCACGTGGGATAATGGCAATTGAATATGAGCATTGTGTTCGATTCGAGGATGGCCTCAAGGGTGATTTAAGGGTTCTAATAGATCCACAGAGGGGGCGAGATTTTACAGCTTTAGTGGATAAGGTAAAGATCACCGAGGATCTGAAACGTGCTGAATTCCAGAACCATAAAAAGGAAAGAGGTTGGAACAAGAGGGATTCGAAGCCCTCAAGTTCATTTGTGAGGCCTAAGAAAAAGGCCAGAGTTGCTGGGCTGGTCAGAGTTGGGGCCCCTGTTAGTGGTTCTGGACCACAACTCTGTGCGGATTGTGGGAGACGCCATCAGGGCAAATGTTGGAAAAGGATTGGGGCATGTTTGAGGTGTGGATCTTTAGAGCACCATATCAGAGATTGTCCACGGAGGCCCTATTAGATGAAAGCTACTAGTATGGTTACTGTTCAGCCACCGAGAGGTGTTCAACAGCCACCGAGAGGCCGTGGTCAGGCCAGAGGTGGAAATGGTATGGGTTGTGGACGTAAAGCACCGGGTAGAGGTACTGGTCATATTGAGGCGAGGTTGTAACACCCTTAACCCGTATCCGTTGCCGGAATAAGGATTCGGAGTATTACCAAAATTTACAGATAATTTAACAAAAATTTTGCTTCACATAACATTCATACCTGAAACAATCAAATTTAATCATAGTGTCCCTTATGTGAGCCATCGAGGCCAAGAATATAGATATCAGGACTTAACCGAGAACTCAGAAAATTTTTTGAAAATATTTAAAATTTTTCAACACTGCAAGGGGTCATAGGCTGTGTGGTCAGATCGTGTGGTTCACACAATATTCACGAAGTTATCATTAATTCATATGAAATAACACATCATGAAATTCATAAAATTAACAAATGGCCATTAAAATTTAGTTATACAAACTCACAAGTACGATTTTTGTATTATAACGATAATTATAATTTTATAATAAATATTCGAAATAAAACATTATGTCATTTCTAATTCAACATTTATCAATTATAATCGGGCATGTGATCAATTTATTCACATGTCATTCATATATATATATGTATATTTTCCTCCTCCTCCTCTTCATCCACATCCTTAGTTAAACAACACACTTGTAAGTAACATTATCCATAATTTTCACTATCTACTTATGTGAATATTCAAGCTGTCCATTTGTGTCATAGTCACTAAATTATTTTGATCTTGATCTACAGAACTCCAAATTAAGATTCATAAAATTTCCCAGACACTATATTCGTATTTCTTCTTACTATAAAAATTTCATAATTTTTGGTTGGGCCAATTAATACAGTTTATTCATTGAAGTCTCCCCTATTCTGCTGTCTGAAAGTTCCGATGCTTTTTCACTGAAAATTAATTATCTTCTCGTAAAGGATTCGAATGATGTCCTCGTTTGATTGTCTTGAAAATATACTCATTCAGGATTCTAAACATATAAATTTAATTCTCTAATTATTTTTATCCAATTTTTGATGATTTTCCAAATTCAGAACTGGGGAACCCAAAATCATTCTGACCTTATCTCAAAAAAGTTATTCTATCTCATGATTTACAATTCCACTGCTTACATAATTTCTTTTATAAGAAACTAGACTCAATAAGATTTAATTTAATATTTTATTCATCCTCTAATTCGATTTCTACAATTTGTGATGATTTTTCAAAGTTAAACTACTGCTACTGCCCAAAACAGTTTTATTGGAAAATGTTGATTTCCATTTTGCCCCAAATTTCACAATTCATACAATCCAGTCCTTGCTCAATTAACCCCTCAATTAAGATGATTTTATCAATTAAAACTTTTTCTAGATATTATAAGTTATTTCATAACTATTTAAATTCAAACTCTTTTACAATTAGGTTCCAAACGTTCACTTTCTATTCAATTCTTTCAATAAAATCAGAATATAAACAGTTTAGAGCTCTAATTCCATGCCAAATCATCATATACTTCTAGCATTCATCCATAACAACTTCAAAAATTAGCCATGGAATAAAAAACTAATGAAATAATAAGTTGGACCCAATTGTAAAGGTCCAAAAACATAAAAATTTTAAGGAGAAAGTAAGAATTAAACTTACATGAAGCTAGAGTATGAAAACCAGCTTGAACCCTCTTCCATGGCTATTTTTCAACTGATGAATATGAAGAGAAATGAAGAGAATTCTAGATATTCCAATTTAGTCCCATTTTTATTTAGCCCATTTTGGCAATTTTCCAATTTTGCCCTTATTTCACCCATTTCCTGATTTTTCTCAGCTATTGCCGCCCAAAATATCTCCTTTGGGCTTATTTTCACTTTAGGTCCTTCCTCATTTAACAATTGAGCTATTTAATCCTTTTAGCAACTTTTACACCTTTTTCAATTTAGTCCTTTTTATTTAATTAACCACCCAAACGTCAAAATTTTCTGACTAAATTTTATTACTACCTCACCAACACTCCATAAATATTTATAAAAATATTTATGGCTTGATTTATGAAGTCGAGGTCTCGATACCTCATTCTCGACCCAATTTACCTAATTAATTCTTTTAAATCACCAAATTCACTAATTCAAAAATGCTTTTATATGCACATTTGACTTATAGATATTAATTTATTGAATTTTCAACTCACTCATCGAATTTAGTAATCTCAAATCTCTATTTTCGATACCACTAAAAATTAGGCTGTTATAGAGGCAGCCAGCACTGGTTTATGCTGCACGTCACCAAGAGGACAAAGACGCCCAATCTGTTATTACGAGTACGTTCTTTATCCATAATGTACCTTATACTACACCGATTGATGTTGGGTCTACGCATTCTTATATAGCATGCACTGTGTCTGAGACTTTGGGTACAATGGTTAAAAACACTACGAGTGAGGTTACTATGTTGAGTCCATTAGGGCAGTCAATGAGAGTGAATAAATTGTTTAAGGATGTACCTTTGGAGGTACAAGGAGTGATCTTTTTGGCGGATTTAATGGAAATTCCTTTTGGAGAATTTGACTTAATACTGGGTATGGACTGGCTGATTAAACATCAAGTGAATTTGGATTGTGCTGCAAAATGGGTGGTACTAAAAACAGTGGAGGGTAATGAGGTAGTGGTAATTAGAAAGTGTCAAAATTATTTGTCAAATGTGTTTTCTGCACTAAGGGCTGTAAAGTTGGTTCGTAAGGGTTGTGAGGCGTATCTAGCCTACATCAGTATTTCTGATTCTGAGGTTTCATCTGTTAAAGATATCAGAGCAGTTAAAAATTTCTAGATGTTTTTCCCGATGAGCTACCTAGATTACGTCCAAATTGTGAAGTTCAATTTGGGATAGAGCTCCTGCCTGGTACAACTCCGGTGTCTATCGCCCCTTATAGAATAACAGCGAAGGAGCTTGTGGAGCTAAAAGCTCATATTCAAGAGTTATTGGATTGAGGGTTCATCTGCCTTAGTGTGTCTCTATAGGGAGCACCGGTTGTATTTGTGAAAAAGAAGGATGGATCCATGCCTATCTGCATCGACTACTGGCAACTGAATAAACTGACTATTAAGAATGAATACCCCCTATCGAGAATTGATGATCTTTTCAACAAGTTTAGATGAGCTTCAGTCTTCTCTAAGATTGATCTCTGATCGAGGTACCATCAGTTCAGAGTCAAAGAGGCTGATGTTTACAAGACAACGTTTAGGACTTGTTATGGTCATTACGGGTTCCTAGTAATGCCATTTGGACTGACAAATGCACCGGTGGCTTTTATGGATCTAATGAACTAAGTGTTCTAGCCCTATCTAGATCACTTCGTAGTGGTTTTTATAGGTGAAATCTTGGTGTATTCGAGAACTGAAGATGATCACGATACACAACTCTGAGTTGTTTTGCAAATTTTGACAATGCGATTTCTGATTACGAGAGGTAATATTTCTGGGGCACGTGGTATCTGCCGAAGGAATTAAAGTTGATCCTCGAAAAATTAAGGCTATTCTGGATTGAAAGCCACCTAAGAAGGCATCTGATATTTGAAGTTTTCTCGGTCTGGCAGGGTATTATATATGGTTTGTTGAGGGGTTTTCTTTGATTGCTGCACCTCTAACTAAGTTGGTGCGTAAGGGTGTGTCGTTTAACTGGACTAATGCTCAGCAAGAGAGTTTTGAGAGGCTTAAGAAAGCTTTAAGTGAGGCTCCTATCTTAATACAGTTAGAGCTTGGGAAAGAGTTTACTATTTGTAGCGATGGATCACATGTTGGTTTGGGATGTGTATTGATGCAAAAGGGTAAGGTGGTGGCATATGCGTCTCACCAGCTTAAGACTTATGAGGCGAATTATCTAACGCATGACTTGGAGTTGGCTGCAGTGGTATTCACACGGAAAATTTGGAGGCATTACCTATATGGTGAGAAGTGTATTATTTTCATGGACCACAAGAGTCTCAAGTACCTCCTCACTCAGAAAGAGCTAAATCTTAGGTAGCGTAGATGGGTTGAGCTGCTAAAAAACTATGACTGATCGATTGAATACCATCCTGGTAAGGCCAATGTGGTGGCCGACGCATTGAGCGGTTGGGCTATGACTGATCTAAGGGCGATGTTTTCTCGTCTCAGCTTATTTGACGATGGTATTCTGTTGGTTGAACTTCAGGTAGGAGAGTCTGTGTACCGAAAGATACTGATTTGAGGTAGTCTATACTGCGAGAGGCGCATAGTAGTCCTTATGCTATGCACCCCGGCGGGAATAAGATGTACCAAGACCTACACGAGTTATATTTGTGGCCGAGTCTTAAGCGTACAAAAAAAGGACTAAATTATGAGGTTAAAACATGTAACAGCTTGATTTAGGGCCTAGTCAGAACAGTGGTCTCGCAACCACAAATTCAAAGTTATAAAATTTATTTTATTACAATTATGAGGTTAAAACATGATTATAATAGTGTACAAAAAAATTGGTGAGTCAATTTTTATGTTTGTGAGCCCGATTGTGAAAAAGGACTAAATCGCATAAAGGCAAAAGTTGCATTTTAGTACCAAAATGTGTTAGATAGATAGAGAATTTAAACTGGAGGTCCTTAAAGGGTAATTAGACCATTATGCAATGGCTTGGCTAGCCATGGGGAGACAAATTCAGAGAAGGTCAAAGTTAGGTGAGGATTAGGTCATCAATTTTAACTAGTTTTACATTAAACAAAACAAAAGTCATTTCTTCTTTATTTTCTTCTTCTCTACCAATTTTTACCAGCCATACGAGAGGTTTGAAAGCTCAAAAATCTGTAGCAACTTGAAGCACTCATAAGTAAGTGATTTTAATGAGTTTTCTTTAGGATTTTCACATTTTTGAGACCCTTAAAGCATGAGCTTCCAAATGAGGGTGATATTTTAAAAAATGGTCAAGAGTTTAGGATTTTTCCATGGATGTATTTGTGATAGATTCTTAGTTTTTATGGAAGAATATGAGTCCTAGTTGTGTTATAAACAACTTTTATGAAGGGTGTTAGCATGAAAACACCTAAAGGGACTATTTTACATAAGTTGCAAATTAAGTAATAAGTGTGTGAAATAGTGAGAATTTAGGACTGCTCTAGTAGTAAAAAGAGTTTAGCTAGGCTTGAAATACGAAGAAATTTGATAAAAATTGATTTTTGAGCATAGCGGTAAAATGGTAATTTGCCAAGGCCTAGGGGCAAAATGGTCATTTTACCGAAGATGTGAATTTATGAATGCCTAATTGTTATTAGTGACTAAATGAGTGCATTTTTTATTATAGATCAAGATTTTCCAAAATCGAGCCTAGACCGGGGCAAAGCCAAGCAATCCGATTAAGCCGTCTAGTTAAGTACTTTTTATATACCGAGGTAAGTTGTATGTAAATAATACAACTATTTTGTTAATGCATGTATTCAATTGTTATTGATTTGATATAACATGAATTTCTAGAACTTGAACTGATTATGTATATTTGTGATTGAGAAATTGTTCATCTATTTTGGCTTAAGATAAGAGCCCTTCATTTTGTATTAAGCCTAGATGATGGCTATTATTCATTTTGGTAAATGTATATGATGTTTCTTTTATGAATGAATTTATGTCTTTTGGGATGGAATTAGTATATTAAAATGATCTTGTGTAGGTTGTGCAAAATGGGTGACAAAATGGCTTGGAAAATAGCCTAGTTTGTGCACACAGGCAAGACACACGGGCGTGTGTCTCGGCCGTGTGTGACACACGGCTCACCCCCATGGGTGTGTGTTATGGTCGTGCGTCCCATGCACTTAAACTTCTAAGTCAGTATTGTCCACGGATAGGCCACACGAGCGTGCCATGGTCGTGTCTTAAAGTCAGTATCGTACACGGGCACATCACACTGGCGTGTGCCATGGCCGTGTGTTGAAGTCAGTGTTACACACGGGCTAGGGGTAGGGGCGTGCCTAAACCAGACGGGCATATGGAGCCTAAAGCATAAAGTTTTCACAATTTATCTTAAGTTCTCGGTTTGGTCCCGAACCATCTTGAATGTATGTTTTGGGCCTCTTAAGCCCCTCTAAGGGACAAATTGCTTATGAAAAGAAGAGTTTAAAAAAAATTGATTAAAATTTTACGGCCTGATTTTATATAGTTGGTTGAGTTTAAGTCAGGTAACATCTCGAACCCTGTCCTAGCGTCGGATATGGGCGAGGGGTGTTACATTTAGTGGTATCAGTGGTTTGTCGATTCTAGGACTAACCTAGCCAAAGTATGAGTCTAGCCATACATGCCATATATATATTGATAGTGTGACGGTTCCTGACAATTATAAATTGTGTTTTTCTTATATAGTAAATGGACCCTGATAGAACCACGACAGATGACGTGGAAAGTAATGCGTCGTCTCCTGCAAAAGGGATCGCGCCGGTAGAGAGTGAGCCCGTAAGTATGGGCTGAGGCGGAGGGGCTAGGGAAGCCTACCTCTAAATAATGGATGCTGGGTATACAGAGTTCGTTCGTGCGAACCTAAACACTCCACCTCCCCCACCTCCTCTGATTCCTCAATAGGCCGCGATGGCTCTGCAAGGTGCGGACATGTTCAGGAGAGAAAAGCCTCTGGTAGACAAGATCCGGAAGCAAGTGGGTGAGGAATTTTGGGCTAGTGTATATGATGACCCAGAGAGAGCGGAGTTTTGGCTAGAAAATACCATGAGGGTATTTGATAAGCTATCATGCAAACCCGATGAGTGCGTGAAGTGTGTCGTGTCACTCCTACAAGACTCGATTTATCAATGGTGGAACACTCTCGTGTCTGTTGTACCGAGAGAGAGGATCACTTGGGAATTTTTCCAAGAAGAGTTTCGAAAGAAGTATATTAGCCAGACATTCGTGGATCAAAAAAGGAAGAAATTTTTAGAGTTGAAGCAAGGTAGTAAGACTGTGATGGAGTATGAGCGTGAGTTTGTGAAGCTCAACAAATATGCACGAGAATGAATATCCATTGAAGATACTATGTGTAAGAGGTTTGAGGATGGCCTCAATAAAGACATTCGAGTGTTTGTGGGCATCCTAGAGTTAAGAGAATTTGTTGTGCTCGTTGAGAGAGCATGTAAAGAAGAAGAGCTAGTGAAGGAAAGGAAGAAGACAACCATTGAGTCGTGAGATTTAAAGAGAAGATAGATGGGGAAGACACATCAGTCCTCCTCCAAGAGGTCGAAAGAATTTATTTCCCGATCAAACGCTTCGGTAGGATATTCGCGGAGGAACAAGAATCAAAAGAATATGACGCCTAAAACTGAGACTACTTAGGTTGCCAATGTCGACAGTATACAGCCAAATAGGCAGAAGTGTCAGCAATGTGGGAGATGGCACTTGGGTGAATGCCGAGTAAATGAGAAGGGTTGTTTCAAGTATGGGTTGCTTGACCACTTTATCCGTGATTGTCCCGAAATAAATGACAAAGAGTAAAATCAAGAGGTGAGGGCGAGTAGTGCTCCTTTGAGGGGCAGACCCCAAAGGAATACGGGCAGTGGAGCTAACAGTAGAGGCACAACTAGAAATGCAATGGCGAGGTCCGAGGGCAGAGCGCCTGCGAGGACTTATGCAATTCATGCCCGTGAGGAGGCAGAGTCTCCCGACGTGATTAGATATACTTTTTCTATTCATGACATTTATGTTGTTTCTTTGATTGATCCGGTGTCTACCCACTCCTATATTTGTATGGAATTGATTCCTCGCATCAAAATGATAGTGGAGTCTACTAAATTAGTAGTAAGAGTATCCAATCCCTTTGGTAAATATGTTCTAGTTGACCAAGTATGTAGGAATTGTCCTTTGACAATTAGAGGTCATTGTTTCCCAGCAAATTTAATGTTATTGCCGTTTAATGAGTTTGACATAATCCTCGAGAAGGATTGGTTGACTTCTCATTGTGTTGTAGTGGACTGTGGAAAGAAAATTATTGAATTAAAGTGTGAAGATGGGAATATTCTTAGGGTTGGACCAGGTGACTTGGATAAATCGCCTGTGATAATATCGTCTTTGAATACTGAGAAATATTTGAAAAAAGGGCATGAGGCTTATCTAGCTTTTGTACTAAATACGCAAGTGTCTGAGTCGAGGATTGAATCAGTACCAGTGGTTTGTGAATTTATAGATGTTTTTCCGTAAGAGTTGCCCGGATTACCTTCGGAAAGAGAAGTTGAGTTTGGTATTGAGTTAGTTCTTGGTACAAAACCAATCTTGATTGCACCGTATAGAATGGACCCCACTGAGTTGAAAGAGTTGAAAGTGCAGTTACAAGAGTTAATAGATAAAGGTTCTGCTAAACTGAGTTATTCAGCATGGGGTGCCCCGGTACTTTTTGTGAAAAAGAAAGACGAGTCAATGAGATTATGTATCGATTATAGACAACTGAACAAGGTAATAGTGAAGAACAAATATCCCTTGCCACGGATTGATGATCTCTTCGATCAACTGAGAGGAGCCACTGTATTTTTTAAAATAGGTTTGTGGTCGGGTTACTACCAGTTAAGAGTCAAGGAATAAGATGTACCGAAGACTACTTTCCGGACAAGATATGGGCATTACGAGTTTCTTGTTATGCCTTTTGGATTGACAAATGCCCCAGCGGTATTTATGGACTTGATGAATCGTATCTTCTGATTGTATTTGGATAGGTTCGTCATCATTTTTATTGATGACATCTTGGTTTATTCGCGTAATGAGAGTGAGCACGCGGAGCATTTGAGAACTGTGCTGCAGACCTAAAGGATAAGCAACTTTATGCCAAGTTTAGTAAGAGCGAGTTTTGGCTCAAAGAGGTCGGGTTTCTAGGACATATGGTGTCGGGTGATGGAATCCGAGTTGATCCAAATAAGATCTCCACCATTGTGGAGTGGAAACTGCCGAGGAATGTGACAGAGGTTCGCAGTTTTTTAGGGCTAGCGGGATACTATAGACTATTTGTAAACGAATTCTCCATGATAGCTACATCGATAACAAGGCTACTACAGAAAGATGTCAAGTTCAAATGGACAGAAGAGTGCCAATAGAGCTTCGAGAAATTAAAGGCTTTGTTGATCGAAGCCCCAATTTTAGTGCAACCTGAGTCGGGCAAAGAATTTGTAGTTTTTAGTGATGCCTCCCTAAATGGTTTAGAGTGTGTGCTAATACAAGAAGGCAAGGTTATAGCCTATGCCTCGAGACAGCTAAATCCTCGTGAGAGAAATTATTCGACCCATGATTTAGAGCTAGCAGATGTGGTATTCGCACTGAAGATTTGGCGACACCATTTGTATGGTGAAAGATGCCGAATATTTACCGATCACAAGAGTTTAAAGTATCTAATGAACCAGAAAGAGTTGAATTTGAGGCAAAGACGATGGTTAGAGCTAATAAAAGATTATGAGTTGATTATCGACTATCATCCGAGAAAGGCGAACGTAGTCACCAACACCTTGAGTAAGAAGTCGTTGTTTGCCTTAAGAGCCTTGAACGTTCAGTTGACTATACCTAGTGATAGATCGGTCTTAGCAGAGTTGAGAGCCAGATTGACTCTTCTTCATGAAATTCGTGAAGCTCAAAAAGATGACGAGAAACTACAAGCCAAGAGAACTCAGTGTGAATCAGAGATTGAGTCAGATTTTTGTATTAGTACTGATGGTTGTATAATGTTTAAAGATAGAGTTTGTGTACCCAAAGAGGGTGAGCTCATTCAAAAGATTTTACGGGAGGCACACAGTGGTTGTTCGACAGTTCACCCGGGTAGCATGAAAATATACAACGACCTTAAGAAAATGTATTGGAGGTCGGGTATGAAAAGAGACATTTTGGAGTTTGTTTCCAAGTGCCTAGTGTGTCAACAAGTAAAGGCTGAACATCAAGTGCCCTCGGGTTTACTTCAACTTATTATGATTCACGAGTGGAAATAGGATCGTATCACCTTGGACTTAGTGACCAGTTTGCCACTAACCCCGAAAAAGAAAGATGCAGTATGGGTTATTGTCAATAGACTCACTAAGTCAGCACACTTCAGACTAGTGCGTGTCGACTACTCCCTTGAAAAGTTTGCCGACTTGTATGTTTCTGAGATTATGAGGCTTCATGGTGTGTCGCTATTGATTGTATCCGATCGAGACCCAAGTTTCACCTCGAGGTTTTGGAAAAAGTTGCAAGAGGCTTTAGGAACCAAGTTGAGTTTCAGTACAGCATTTCATCTACAAACTAACAGACAGTCGGAAAGAGTGATACAGATCTTAGAAGACATGTTAAGGTGCTGTGTTCTTGAATTACAAGGAAGTTGGGAAAAATACTTACTAGTGGTAGAATTCGCCTACAACAACAGCTATTAGTCGAGTCTGAAAATGGCGCCTTACAACGCTTTGTACGGGCGAAAGTGCCGAACGCCCTTATTTTGGACCAAGTTAAGAGAGAGCCAGATTCACGGGGTTGATTTGATCAAAGAGGCTGAGGAAAAAGTTAAGGTGATTCGTGACTGTTTGAAAGCTGCCTTAGATTGACAAAAAACCTACACGAATTTGAAACGAAAGGAGATTAAGTTTGAAATAGGTGATAAGGTATTTTTGAAAGTTTCCCTATGGAGGAAAGTCCTCAAATTTGGTAGAAAAGGCAAGTTGAGTCCTTGTTTCATAGGACCTTATGAGGTTACCGAGAAAGTAGGACCTGTTGCCCACCAGTTGGATTTACCACCAGAGTTAGAAAAGATTCATGATGTGTTTCACGTGTCTATGTTACGCCGATACAGATCAGACCCTTCACATAAAATTGCGCCAATTGAAGTTGAGATTCTTCCAGACATGACTTATAGTGAGAAGCCAGTCAAGATTTTTGCTCGAGAAGTCAAACAGCTAAGAAATAAGAATATACCACTTGTGAAGGTTTTGTGGCATAGACATGGAGTCGACAAAGCCACATGGGAACCCCAGGAGTCTCTGAGAGAACAGTATCCGAACTTATTCACCGGTAAGATATTCGAGCACGAAAATCCCTAAGGGGGAGAAATGTAACAACACGATTTAGGGCCTAGTCAGAACAGTGGTCTTGGGACCACAAATCTAAAGTTATAAAATTTATTTTATTACAATTATGAGGTTAAAAATGATTATAATAGTGCACAAAAAATTTGGTGAGTCAATTTTAACGTTTATGAGCCCGATTGCGAAAAAGACTAAATCGCATAAAGGCAAAAGTTGCATTTTAGTACCCAAATGTGTTAGATACATAGAGAACTTAAATTGGAGGTCCTTAAAAGGAAATTAGACCCTTGTACAATCGCTTGGCCGGCCATGGGGAGACAAATTCGAGAGAAGGTCAAAGTTAGGTGAGGATTAGGTTATCAATTTTGACTAGTTTTATATTAAACAAAAAAAGGGCCATTTCTTCTTTATTTTCTTCTTCTCTACCAATTTTTACTAGCCATAGGAGAGGTTTGAAAGCTCAAAAATCTGCAGCAACCTGAAGCACTAATAAGTAAGTGATTTTAATGAGTTTTCTTCAAGATTCACATTTTTGATACCCTTGAAGCATGAGCTTCCAAATGAGGGTGATATTTTACAAAATGGTCAAGAGTTTAGGATTTTTCCATGGATGTATTTGTAATAGATGATGAGTTTTTATGGAGGAATATGAGTCCTAGTTATGTTATAAACAACTTTTATGAAGGGTGTTAGCATGAAAACACCTAAAGGGATTATTTTGCATAAGTTGCAAATTAAGTAATAAGTGTGTGAAATAGTGAGAATTTGGGATTGCTCTAGTAGTAAAAAGAGTTTAGCTAGGCTTGAAATATGAATAAATGTGATAAAAATTGATTTTCGAGAATAGGGGTAAAATGGTCATTTTTCCAAAACCTAGGCGCAAAATGGTCATTTTACCAAAGACATGAATTTATGAATGCTTAATTGTCATTAGTGACTAAATGAGTGCATTTTTATTATAGATCAAGATTTTCCAAAATCGAGCCTAGTCATTTTTATTATAGTCAAGTACTTTTTGTAAACCGAGGTAAGTTTTATGTAAATAATACAACTACTTTGTTAATGCATGTATTCAATTGTTATTGATTTGATATAACATGAATTTCTAGAACTTGAACTGGTTATGTATATTTATGATTGAGAAAGTAAAAAGATCTAGTGAAAACCCTAAGAAACAAACCAGATATTCATGCCATAACATTGGGTTATGTAAGAGCCAATATAAGACCATGTCTGGGACATGCATCGGCATTGATATGAGGGCTAGTTAAAGACATGTCTGGGACATGCATCAGCCACATTATGATAGCCAATGTAAGACCATGTCTGGGACATGGCATCGGCGTAGAAAGGAGAGCCAGTGTAAGACATGTCTGGGACATGCATTGGCCTCGATGATGATAGCTAGTGTAATACGTGTTTAGGACACTCATCAGCTAAGCTTCGTGCTAGTGTAAGACCATGTCTGGGACATGGCATCGGCAACTTAACCTATGTTAGAGGCTTATAGAATACCCGGTAGTATTCCAAAAAGGTTCAACTTTAATAGTTAAGGGATAGATTTAATAAGGAAAGTATGATAATGTTGTAAGTGTTACAGGTACTTACTTGGTATGCATGAGTAATGAGCTCAATTAGAAAATATGACTTGAGTTGATGGTAATGAGTAAGTCCATTTCATGCTTACCTTTAAGCTATGAGCATGATGGTAAATGGTGAAATTATTGTTGTATATCTATCTATACGCAACTTACTAAGCTTTATGCTTACTCTTTTTCATTTCCCTTTTCTTTTAGTACTGCCAAATTTTGCAAGGGTCCATTGAAGTCAGAGATATCGATCACACTATCAGCCATAATACTCGGTATAGTTGGATTTATATTTTTGATTGTGGCATGTATAGGGCTAGACTAGGAAGTTGTATTATTGAGAAATTGTTCATCTATTTTGGCTTAAGATAAGAGCCCTTCATTTTGTATTAAGCCTAGATGATGGCTATTATTCATTTTGGTAAATGTATATGATGTTTCTTTTATGAATGAATTTATGTCTTTTGGGATGGAATTAGTATATTGAAATGATCTTGTGTAGGTTGTGCAAAATGGGTGACAAAATGGCTTGGAAAATAGCCTAGTTTGTGGTTTACAGTGACACTTTGTATTTTGGGTCTGTTTTATGTGCTAATGGAATAGGGTAAAGTTGAGATTATGCTTCGAGACAGTTGAAGACACATTAGCACAATTATTCTACTCATGATTTGGAATTAGTTGTTGTGATATTCACACTTAAGATTTGACGTCATTAGTTGTATAGAGAGAAGTGTGTTATTTATATGGATCATAAGAGCCTTGATACCTCCTAACCAAAAAGGAGATGAATTTAAGGCAAATGCATTGGATTGAGCTGTTGAAGGGTTATGATCGTGTGATAAAGTACAATCCTGGCAAATTGAATGTTGTTGTTGATGCTTTGAGTAGAGATTTAGTAAGGAAATTGAGAGCTATGTTTGTGTGCTTGAGTTTAGCTAGTGACGGTGGTTAGTTCGCTGAACTTCAAGTGAAGTCGACTTGTTACAGCAAATTAATGAGAAATAGACGTTCGATGGGGATTTATTAAAGAGGATTCGAAAAGTTGTGCAAGGTGTTAAGGGAGATTTTGATGTTGACAATGATGGTGTCTTGAATTTTCGAGATAGATTGTGTGTGTCGCATGATGTGGATTTCAGGCAAGCGATTCTTATTGAGGCACATTGTAGCCCTTACACTATGAATCGCAATAGTGGTAAAATGTACCATGATCTTTGAGAGATTTATTGGTGGCCTAATTTGAAGCTTGATGTTATGGATTTTATGACTCGATGTTTAGTTTGTCTATAACACCCCTTACTTGTATTCAACGCAGGAATAGGGTACGAGGCATTACTAGGCATAAACTCACTCAATCATACAAAACTGATACATGATTTTTTTTCTAAATTTAAAACTTTTCATTCACATACATATCATCCCTTATACAAGACCACGAGGCCCAAAACATACATTGGGTACAGTTTAGGACTAAACTAAGAACTTTGGAAACACTTGGAAGACTTAGAAAAATTTCCATGAAAACACGGTCACATGTCCGTGTGGGTAGGACGTGTGGTCACACACGCCCATGTGGTTTGGGGCACGCTCGTGTCCTCAGCCCATGTAACTCTTTCTTTATGATGTCATCAACCAAAAAGGGTCACTCACCTATGTGCTGAGGTCATGTCCTTCACACAGCTAAGACACATGCCTGTGTCTCTACCCGTGTGTATGATACTGAGCATTCTGTTTTGCAACAATTAAGGTGCAGGGGACACACAGCTGGAACACATACCCATGTACTCGGCCGTGTGTCGCACACGGATTAGACACACACCCATGTGGACAAAATGAAGCCATTCTTTAGCTTCATTTTCTCACTCAATTTTGCCAACAACCTACATCATTACTTGCATATACATACCAGCCAATTCAAGTATTAAAACCAAACACATTTCATTCATCATCATGGCATATCATTTCATGTATACATGCTTATAATCTTTCTTTGATTCAATTCATATGTTAAACATGATTTAATCAACTACTTAACATATATATATAGTACCGTAACTCAACATTACAAGTTTATCAAAACAACCATTACTAGCCATTCCAATGGCTGGATTACAAGCATCATTTACATTTATATGCCAATGCGGCCAACATATTTTATACATGCCATTACAACCATAATTAATTTACCACATTGCACCGACATGGGCGATGGATAGTGTAAGTGATCTCCGCCGAGCTTCCAATCCAAGAGCTTCTGATTTACCCTAAAACAAGGGAAAATAAAATAGGGTAAGAATAAAATGCTTAGTAAGTTCGTATAGCATGGTATTTAACTTACCATTCATCCTATTTGAGATAGCTAAGGAAGGCATATTCAACCATTTTGATCTCAAGCCCTACACACATCCTTATTGCCCTTGTTAGTCATATATTTCATAGTAATATCAAGACATGTATGGGCTCAACAGAAAAAAAGTTTGCAAGCATATATGCTTTCCACATCATCTATTTGTTCAACAAACATAATTCATCTCATTATTTCGAGTAAACATTTCATAATAGTTCATTTCGAGTTTAGATCATTTTGCGTCAGAACTTTACACAAATTACTCAAAATATCAAAGTCATGATTAGTACACTTTAGGTATACAATTCTGTAATCAAGAATGAACATCCCCATCAAATAGTTTCTATACTTAAATATCATCATATTATATCTTATATATCACTTGTTATATATCATCATTTTCTTGCATTTCATGTAATATTCTTCCATGTCATATTTCTATATCATATACCATTTCATGTCAAGTTGTCTTAAATTCATATTCGCCCTTGTCAGAACCTTGCCCATTGAATTTATTTGAATTATCGATGGATACATAAGTAGTACACTCGAGGCGTACGAATCAAGATCCATCAATTCATATTCATTGGTACCCATAAGGTACTATTTCAGAGAGTACACTCTCGAGCCACACATATATACGACAAGATTACCAATCCAGGCTAAATCTCGTCTCCAATATATATACTCAATAGAGCTTAGTCAGGATTACCAGTTCAGGCTAAATCCATTTGATAACATATGCTCTAAAGAGCTTGATCTGGATTACCCGTCTATGCTAAATCCTATCAGAATTGAGGTCGAAGGATTACTCGTCCGAGATAAATCCTATCTGCAACAAATACAGGACATCTTTCGCTTCGAGAAATCACACATCTATCAATTTTCCATTTATTCAACCGGGGTTTAAATACTTTTCATTCATTATCGGGCATTTGATTATTTCATACCTCTGTAACATTTATGTAATTCGAGTAAAACACATTCCACATTCATATCAATAATACAAGTAACATTTTATCCATTGACCATTTTATCAAATAGGATTTAACATTTCCAAGCATTATCAAACATGTGGTCAGTCTCATATATTTATGCATTTTTTGCAATTCAATTATTCATATTCAACCCAAGCATAACATCCACAATTTCTATCATTTATCATTGTCAGGCATTATAATTTGTCGGACATTTACATTTATCGGGCTTTAACGAGTGTGTGATTATTTCACATATTTATGACATTGATAAAGTTTACAAATACAATCATTTAAATCAAGCATAAAAACATATACAATTTAGTTACACGAACTTACCTCGACAAAGGTTTGTGTACGTAAAATCGACTAATCTGACATTTTCCTCATTCCTCGTTTTAACTCCAAATCTTGTTTTTCTTGATCTATAACATCACATTTAGCTTATTTAATCATTAAGCTACTCAATACAGCCCATAATCTCATTTTGGAAAAATTTACATTTTTGCCTCCTAAACTTTGTCATATTTTCACTTTTTCCCCCAGGCTCGTAAAATGAAATTTATTCAATTTCTTTAACATACAAGCCTAGCCAAATCATTTTAATAACTATAACAGCCCACAATTTCCATTAAATCACACTTTTATGACATATTTATAACTTTTACAATTTAGTCCTTTTGGACGTTTTCACCGAAAATCACTTAGTAAAAGTCGTTTCTCTAACCATAAACATGCATAACCTACCATTAAACATCAAAATACACAAATTTATAACATGGATCAAAACCTAGACCTTCATCATATCTCAAATTAATGGTAGAAATAGCTAGATCATGTTACAGGGATTTTAAAAACGTGAAAATCATTAAAAACGGAGCTAGAACAAACTTACAATCGAGCTTGAAAGCTTGAAAAACCCTATCCATGGCTTCCTCTTGCAAATTTCAGCCAAGGAGGGAGATGGAAAAATTTTTGGTCTTTTATTTTGGTTTTTAATTCATTTTAAGTACCAAATTACTAAAATGGCCTTTATGAAAAACTTTGAAATTTTATCTCACCATGTCCATTTTTGTCCACTAACTTAAAAAAGGTTCTAATTACCACCTAAAGACCTCAAATTTAAAATTTCATAACAGTTGGACACCTCTAGCATGTAGAACTCAACTTTTGTACTTTTTACGATTTAGTCCTTTTGACTAAATTGAGTGCCCAAACGTCAAAAGTTTTTAATGAAATTTTCAAAAAATCATTCCCTGTAATTGTAGACCATAAAAATATGATACAAACTAATTTTATTGTGTCTGATTTCTGGTCTCGAAACCACAATTCTGACTAGACCCAAAATTGGGCTGTTGCATTGTCAGAAGGTAAAGGTAGAACATCAGTTTCCTTCAGGTTTGTTGCAACTGATTGTGATTCCTACACAGATGTGGGAAAGGATCACCATGGATTTTGTTTAAGATTTTTCGTTGACTTTGACAAAGAAGCACTTAATGTGGGTAATAGCTGATCAATTCTTGAAGAGTGCGCATTTATTGGCTATGCATACTAACTATTCTTTGCAGAAGTTGGCAAAGTCGTATATTGTTGAAATTTTTCATCTTCGTGGAGTTCTAATTTCTATTTTTTTAGATAGGGACTTGTGTTTTACTTTGAGGTTTTGGAAGACTTTGCAAAAGGCTTTAGGTTGAAGCTTAGTTTTTGTATGGTTTGTCACCCTCAAATTGATGGTCAGTTAGAGGGGGTAATTCAAGTTTTAGAGGATATGTTGTGAAGTTGTGTTATCGAGTTTAGTGGTAGTTGGGAGTGATGCTTGTTGTTAGTTGAGTTTGCGAGTATTTGTATGGCAACCATTTGAAGTGTTGTATGGGAGGAAGTGTACGACTCCTCTGTGTTGGACAGAACTGGGAGTTGTTGGAGTCGATTTAGTTCGTCAGACTGAGGAGAAAGTGAAGTTGATTTGTCATCATTAAAAAGCAACGTCAGACAAGTATAATCTTAAGGATCTAAAATGTTGAGATATCAAGTTTCAAGTTGACGATAAGGTGTTCTTAAGAGTTTCACT
Source organism: Gossypium hirsutum (assembly GCF_007990345.1). NCBI lineage: Eukaryota > Viridiplantae > Streptophyta > Magnoliopsida > Malvales > Malvaceae > Gossypium > Gossypium hirsutum. Next base: position 67,829,540 of record NC_053434.1, on the reverse strand, counting down.
TTGTAATAAGGTTTTGAGGTTTTGAAAGAAGGTTTTCCATGTGTCTATGTTGTGAAAGTATTGTTCAGATCCATAGTATATTGTGCTAGTAGAATAGATTGAAGTTCTAACTAATCTTACTTATGATGAGGAACCGATTGAGATTCTAGCTCGTGAATAGAAGGTTTTGTGAAACAAGAGAGTTCCATTGGTTAAGGTATTGTGGTGCAACCAGAAAGCAGAAGAGGGTACTTGGGAAGCTGAAGATGCGATGAAACAACGATATCCTTATTTATTTAGCTCAGGTAAATTTCGAGGATGAAATTCTTTTTAGAGGGGGAGAGTTGTCACGCCCAAAAATTGGGCCTAGGAGTTTTCAAGGTAAAATGGGAATTTTAGATCTAATGTGCTCGAGAATTTTGTAGCATGGTAGACTGAAAATATTTTCATCTATAACTTTCTAAAAATCAAATCAATTTTTGAAAATAATGTTGAAAAGACTTTCAGTTTTGAAATAAGGACTGATTTGTAAAAGGGGCAAAATTATGTGTGTTTATGAAGCAGTTAAACCAAAATTTAAAATTCAACCTATTTTTCCCTTATTCTATAGAAAACTCACGAAAACCCCATCCCTTTTATTGTTGTTGTCGTTCCTTGCTCTCCTAAGCTTATTTTTATCATCACCCAAGCCATAAACCTCTGCAGTATTTCAAGAAAAACACCATAGATTTCTGTATTGTTGAAGTTTTTAATTTTTTGAGGTTTTGATCAAACATTTTGTTTTTTGTCAATTAAGGTAACGATTCGATTCCTTATTAGTTTTTGATGTTATTTGATCCTTTAAATTGAGTTTTTAACCATCAAATCACATGTTTTAAATAAAAGCCAAAAATTGAATCGTTAATGGTGGATTTCGGGATTTTGGGTAAAAACATGGTTTCAAAGTATTTTTTAATTATTTTTTACATGATTAGAAGGTTTCTAAACTGAGTTTAAATTTTTTGTTAAAGATTCGCAATGTTTTAATGAATTTTTGTGAAAATTGCCATAACATGTCGAAATTTTTGATACAATGAATTGGGTAGTTTTGTGTACTTTAACGGCTGAGAATCATTCGTAGGTGAATAATTAGATGAATGGAATTCCTTTTAGGGAAAAAGATTAAGTATAGACCGAGATATTTGAACTTTAATATTGTTATGTCGAAGGTTTCAGTTACAAGAGAATTTAACTTAGGCTTATGTTTTGTTTGTTTAAAGTGAGTCTTTGGGCTGGATGTTGATTGTGTTGTTGTGTGATTTATTTTGTTGAAGCTTTTGATTCATTAGCACCTTTTCCAAGTTAGTTGAAGCTTTCGACGTCTCGGTGAAAGCGTAATTGGTAAGTGTTTATAATTGCTGCTTGTGGACACGATTCATTGCATAAATTGGGAAATTAGTAGTAGCCTAAACCCCTACTCTTAATTCTTTGTGTAAGTTTGCTCATACTTATGTTTAAATTCTGAAATATATGCTTTTGCGCTGTGGAAATGAAAACTAAGATGTGATGCTATGACATGTGTTATATGCTTGTGATGATTATTGTGAAAGTGAAAATGTGGACATGTTATGCATGTCAAATGACAGAAATTATGTTGTGCCTATAATGTGAATGTACAGCAGAAAAGTGTAGAAAACAATAAGTAATATGTGTTTTTTAATAATGAATATTATGGCCTTGTGATTTTTAAGACCGTTGGATATAGTTGGCATACCATAGGATTGTGAGTACTCACCTCTATGTGTCGTGTTTTTGGGGCATTGAAGCCCGGGACAGTTTGAAGAGATAAGGGAATGTGAGCTAAGCTCCATTCACCAAGAGTGCAAGCTACATGCTACACTTTTTTGAATATGTTCGACTCTATGAGTTATTTGGTGTGTTGGAGATCCGTGTATATGATGAATGGTAATAGAGCCTACTTTTATGTTTAATACCTCAGGTGCCAAATTATCATAAAATGTGAATATGTGTAATGTGATATATGCTTAAGTGAGTATGTGATTACTATGTAAATGAATCAATGAATAATTTATGAATAGGAAATATGACACTAAAGTTTAAAAAGTTGTAATTGTGCTATATGGTTGTCTCAATTTTACGTAACGACATGTTTACGTGGTAGTTATTTTGATCATTCACTGAGCTTGTTAAGCCCACCCATTCCTTTCTAAACCATTGTAGATTAGCTGTGACCCGGTATGAGTGGTGTGGTTTTGAGTGGGTGATCCAAGCAAAACTCTGTATTATTTCATAGGTGTTATTTATTCATTTATGTTCGGGGAAATAAAGGTAGTGTGGTAGAATTGTTTCATAAATATTGCCATGATGCTTTGCATGTTTTCTTAGTTTATTTATTCTTATGATTTAAAGACTTGGACTTTGTTTTGTTAATTTTTGCTCGGACATGATTTTGATGTTTTAAAACTATTATTTCAGTTTTTTGATGTTTGCTTGATGTGTTAAAACCTGCATGTTGAATAAACTTATGTTAGATTGGACAATTTACTTAAATATGCTATATTTTTGTGGTCTGTAGTAGATGTATCGATATTTTGGTTTTAAAAACAATACTTCTGTGATTTTGGAATGTGTAGGAAGTCATTTACTGAATTTTTTATTAGACCAACAGTTTCGAAAGCATAAGTTCGAATATAAAAAGTTCATTCTTCAAAAAGAAATTGTCATGAGAACACCCCCATGTCATACATAATACAAAATACTTGGGAATTTAACGATAGTGATTTATCCTCAGGTGTAGTCTTTAGAGGTTCTTTTGCTTCATTAGCAGGCATGAGAAAGAAAGGTAATTAAGTAAGTTCAAAGAACTTAGTGAGTCTCAAAAGTAAACAATTCAATAATCTTATACAGTTTAAGTAAGCCTTTCCAGCTTAGCACAAACACACAATTAGCCAGTTGTCGAATACCAACACAAACAGACAACATGGCAGACACTATTCATTTGGTGTGTACATTACGTCCATGCAGTCATACAGAAATCCTTCTTCGTGTTAGCCAAAACCCTAGTCCATTTTTAGAATCATATCATTAGTTCATTTCTTTTTTAACACTTGCACAACCAGAGGCTACACGACCATTTTTTTGTATCGTGATCTCTCTGTTCAATGCACATTTCATTGAAGGCAACACCATGAATCCATTTCCTTTTTCCTTTTAGACCACATGGTTTATTTCAGAAACAAGGGGGTGGGATGACTTAACACAAAGAAAGGTCATCATTTTTCACACAGACATACCCAAATAGACCATAGCAACAACTTCTACTTTACTTGCACAAACATTTTATTTTCATAGGATAGGTATACTTACCTTGAATAAGACATAAATGAAAGCATACACATACACACATGGAGTAGGAAGGAATTCACTAGATAGATGCAAAAAAGTTTAGATAGCAGGACCTTTGCCCTTATCTCGGGAGCTTTCAAGAGTTTCTTGGGCTATAATTTCAAGAGTTATCTTATCAGATCATTTTACCAAAATCTAAGCAAGTTTTAACAAAAACATTAACAGGAAACCCAGAATTGGAAGTTTCCTCCATTCTCATTTTAAATTGACCGTAAGGCACAAAACCTTAGGGCCCCATAAAAAACATGAAAATAACTTGAGTTTCATCGATCTTTACTAGACACTTAACAATGGAGGAGTTAGCTGAATACAACGAAACCAATCCTTCAAACAAGTCTTAGTGGGCAAGTTTTATTTTATCTACTACCCTTCATTTGGTGCCCATGACTAATAACTTTCTCTCTATTTTTAAATGCATATCCCTTCAATTTTGGAAACTTGTCCCATTCTAACTAGTCAATTTAGACCAACTAAATGAATTAAATAGAACTATAAAATAACAAAATAACAATATAACCAACTATTCTTTGAAGCTAAGGATGACGTATACCCTGCAGGAATGTCTGCCAGACCTCCAAGCTCATTTTAACAAAGGCTTTACCCAAGGGCGCATTTTACAGACTTTAAGCATTTAGTCATATCTATCACCTTATTCATTCAAAACCTATTTTGTAAGCCTTACTTTTATAAATAGTACTCGAATACTGGGTTTCATCTGACAAGATGTTACACCTCTTCCCCATATAAGAAATTTCATCCCCGAAATTCATCCCTAAAAACAAATGAGGGTACTGATCTCTCATTTGACTCTCTCTCTCTCTCATGTGGCTTTTTTGATGATATGATTCTTCCATATTACTCTAACCAAGGGATCCTTTTATTCCTTAGCTCATTAACCTCTCTAGCTAGTATACAGACAAGTTCTTTGTCATAAGACAAGTTTGGCTCAACTTCAAGCCCTTCAATCTGCACCACATGATCAAGATTTGATCTATACCTTCTTAATAGTGACACATGGAATACATTACGGATCTTCGATAGTTTGGAGGCAAAGACAATCTATATACCTTTGGCTCAAGTTTGTCCAAAATCTCATAAGGTCCTACGAACCTTGGAGTTAGTTTTCCTTACTGATCAAATTGAATAACATTTTTCCATGTGCAGACCTTTAGAAATACTTTATCTCCTATTTCAAAGGAAATTTTTTTCCTTTTTAAATGCCTGTATGATTTCTATCGGTCATGTGCTTCTTTTAAATGGTTGCAAATGATTTTAACTTTTTCCTTAATTTCATGTACCAAGTCTCATCCTATAATCTTCCTTTAGTTGAGTTCAATCCGATAGGTAGGTGTCTTGCACCGTCGACCATATAATTCTTCAAATGGAGACATTTTTAGACTGGTGTGGTATCTGTTGCTATAAGCAAATTTGACCAAAGGGATATACTTCTCCCAATTGATCTCAAAATCCATCACATAACTTCTTACCATATCTTCTAAAACTTGGATGACTTTTTTAAATTGGCCATTAGTATAAGGGTGGAAGCAGTGCTAAATTTCAGTTTTGACCTTAAAGATTTCTATAGTTGATTCCAAAACCTTGAAGTGAATCTTGGATCTCTATCAAACACTATATAGAAGGGTATTTCATGCAGCTGTACTATCTCGATGATATATAACTCAACCAGCTTTTAGAAGGAATAGGTAGTATTTACTGGTAGAAAGTGTGTTGACTTCATGAGCTGATCCACTACTGCCTAAATAAAATTCTTTTTAGAGAGACTAAGAGGTAGCCTTGAAATAAAGGATGTAGGAATCGTATCCCATTTCAATAATGGAATTTCCAAATGGTATAGTTGCCTTAATGGGACTTGATGTTCAGCCTTCACTCTATGACAAGTCAGACACATTAAAACATACTCTGAGATTTCCTTTTTAATACCAAGCCGCCAATATGAGCCTTTTAGATCTCAGTATATCTTGATATTTCCCGGGTGAAGTGTAAATGGTCCTTGGTGAGCTTCTTTCAACAATTCCTTCATTAGTTTATTCCCTACTGGTAGAAACATTTTGTTTCTATACTTGAGCTCACCTTTGTTTCCTATGCTGAAGTTCATCGCCTTACCAAACATTATCTTTTGCTTGAATCAGACATAATGAGTATCTTTCACTTGTTCTTCCAAAATCTGATAGAAATGAGTTTCCTTTAACACCAACTCTGCCAACAAGGCTCCATTATTAGAGATAGTTATTTTAACTCAAAGAGATAATAAGGTTGCCACAGTTTTTATGCTCCAAGCATCAACCACTACATTGGCTTTCCCCAGATGATACTCATTGATCAGGTCATAGTCCTTTAATAATTTCAACCACCTTCTTTGGTATATATTCAAATCCTTCTAGGTCATTAAATAATTTAGACTTTTGTAGCTAGAGAAGATATAACATTTCTCTCCATACAAGTAGTGTCTCTAGAGCTATCATGCATGGGGTAGTTCTTCTCATGGGGTTTTAGTTATCATGATGTATAAGCTATTACCCTACCCTTTTGCATGAGAGCGCAACCTAATCCATTAAATGATGGTTCCATATAGACCTTATATTCAACTCTAGGCTTGGGTTGTGACAGCACCAGAGCTTCGGTTAGGACTACCTTCAATTTCTCAAAACTTTGCCGGCAACCATCAATCCAAACAAACTTTTCTTTCTTTTTTAGTAGCTTGGTGAAAGGCCATGCCAAAATTGATAAGCCTTTCACAAACCTTCAATAGTATCCAGCCAATCCTAGGAAGCTACAGACTTCAGTAATATTCTTGGGTGAGTTCCATTCAAGCATATTTTTTATCTTTACACGGTCCATGTTAATTTCATCCCTAGATATCACATGTCCCAAAAAGCGCACCTCCTTCAACTAGAATTCACATTTGATGGAATTTGCAGACACTTGATGCTCTTGTAGGGTCTTTAATACAATTATTAAATGTTTTTCATGATAGACTCAATCTTAGAATAAACCAATATGTCGTCACTAAAGACCACTATGAACTGATCTAAATAAGGTTGAAATACTCTATTCATTAAGTCCTTTAATATAATTGGCGCATTATTCAACCCAAAAGGCATTACAAAAAACTCGTAGTGACAATTTCTTGGTCTAAAGGTTGTTTTAGGCACATCTTCTACCCATAATCTTTATTTGGTAATATCCTAACCTTAAATCGGTCTTGGAGAAAATGGATGCTCCACTTAACTAATCAAATAAGTCTTCAATTCTAGGCAAAAGATACTTGTTCTTTATTGTGACCTTGTTCAATTGACAATAGTCTATACATACGCACATGGATGCATCCTTCTTCTTAACAAATAAAATTGGCGCACCCTATAGTGACACATTAAGCCTAATAAAATCTTTACTCAATAGATCTTGCAACTGTTCCTTCAATTCCTTAAGTTCTATCGATGCCATTCTGTAGAGAGTGCTTGATATAGGGGCTATCCCTGGTTCCAACTCAACTGAGAACTCTATCTCACTCAGGGGACATATGAGGAAGTTCCTCAGGAAATACATCCAGAAACTCTCTCACGACAAGCACTCGATTGATCTCGCTTCTAGATTCTAGCATATCCAAAATATACACTAGATAGGCATCTACACCTTGAATAATCATTTTCTCAGTGATTTCTATAGAAATGATTATATTCGCCAACTTTGACTGTTTACTAGACAATATTATCTCCTTTCCTTCAACAGTTGGTAGGCGCACACTTCTATTTCGACAATTAACAATTAAATTATGCCTGGTCAGCCAATCTAATTCTAAGATAGCATCAAACTCATGGAAACTTAGTAGTAGCAAGTTCCCCAAAAATACATGCTTGCCAATAGCTAAAGGACAATCCCTTATTAACCTATTTACTACCGTACTTTGACCCAAATGGTTCCTTACCAATACATTCATTTTAGAATATTCTATCTCAAACTTAAGACCTTCTATGACCTTAGTGAAGATATAAGAATGCTTGGAACTTGGATAAATTAAAGCATAAACATTATTACCAAGGAAAGAAAAAGCACCAGTTATAACCTCAAATAGGTCTGTGTCTTCCTTAGCCTTCATTACATAAGTCGAGCTGCCATGCCAGAGCTTGTCCTGCCAAATTTCTTTATCTGGGACCCTGAACTGAACTAGACTTAGTCGCCATCTTTGATTTATTCTCGTGGAGAAACTGCTAAGGGAATTTAATAGATTGTTCATGTAATAGCCCATTTTCAGTGAAATTGAAATAGTGGTTTTTGAGACCACAAATCTAAAGTCAAAAAATTTATTTTATTATAATTTTATTTCCTACAGCATGATAGTAGTATCGTATAAAAATTTTGTTAAGAAATTTTACCATTTAAATACTCAATTTGATAAACAGGACTAAATCACATAAAGTGCAAAAGTTGAATTTTAATAGCTAAGGGTATTAAATAGCTATAAAACTTTAAAGTGGAAGTCTTTATATGGTAATTAGACCATAAATAGTGATATTGGATGTACATGGCTTGGAAATTGTGTAATTAATAAAGTTTTTAAAGGTTATAATTGTAATTAGGTAATTAAAGATAATTTAAATAAAACAAGTTAAGGTTATCATCCTTTGTCATCTTTATCAACCAAATTTTAGGGTTGGAAAAGCAATTGTTGAGCTTTCACTTTGGCAATACATCTTTGCTTAATTAGGTATGTATTTTTTTCCTGTTTTTAATTATTTCTACGTTTTCGGGATCATTGTAGCTTAATTTAACTATCCCGAGGACTAATTTGTGAAACTGTTAAAATATTAAGGTTTTTCAATTGATGAACATACATGAGTTTTGATGTTTGATGATAGAAAATTGATGGTTGTTGTTAGATAAACAACTTTTGTTAAGAGATTTTTGATAAAATTGTCAAATAGGGATTTAATTGAAAAATATAAATTTTACGTGGTGAAATTATGAAATAAATGAAATATAGGGCATGCTAGGGACCTAATTGATATTCGACTATAGTGGGTTGTGGTGGAATTTCATGAATTTCCATTTTTATAAGCTAGGGACTAAATTGCAATGTATAGGGGCAAAATGGTAATTTTTCCATAATATGTTTTTGGGTTAAATTGAATGAAAAATATATTGAATTGAGTTAAATTTATCCGTAGAGATCAAGATAGACCTCGTACGACTTTAGATGGGGCAAAGAGAAAGTCTCGGATTAATCGCTTCCCTATCTACGTAAACTCGTTGAGGTAAGTTTGTGTAATTAAATTGTGTTTATATGTCTTAAATTGAATTATACGTGTGTTATGAAATGTCATATATATATACCAATTGCACATCCAATGACGTACGACAATTACCAAGCCCTATTTGAACCATAGGAATTCGTAGGATACAAATGACATGTCATTAGCGTTTACATGATTTGTGTATTGGTCCTAAACATCCTACTGATGGCTAAGGTCCTGCATGTGTTGTAGATACTCTACAGCTTGTGTGAGCAGCATCATGTAGCTACGTTCAGACCCACAGATCATGTGAGTATACTGATTTATAGCTCATGAGAGCATACCGATCTACAGCTCGAGTGAGCATACCGATTCACAACTTGTATGAGCATACATCTACATGAATTTACGGATTACAGTTATATGAGCTAGCACACTATGTGTGAGCTATCTCGGGTATTCAACTGTATTCTAAATGGTTCAACGGGCAATGTTCTGATATGAAATAAAAAGAGTTCAATACGAACTATTACAGGTATACACATGAATTACATGGAAATGTTGTTACATGGCATATGGAAACTTGAATTGGTTGATACATTTATTTGGAACTTGATCAGTTGTTGTATTCATCCATGTTTATTAGTTTATATATGCTTTTACGTGGCTAACATGGTTGGTGAATATGTGCTTAGGCATTTGGCCAAATTGTATTGGGTTATGTTTGGTTTACTTACCTATTATATGACTAAATGGTAAGTTATATTGTATGTGATACAAATTTACTAAGCTTAAGTACTTATTCTGTGTTATTTTTCATGTTTTATAGTAAATTGGAAGCTCGTTAGGATTGGAAGCTTGTAGGAGCTATATCACACAATCCATCGGCTCTTTTGGTACATTTGGTTGTTTAATTATGCTTTTAATGGCATGTATAGGTATTTTGGTTAATGTTGGCCATATATTTTGGTTTTTTTAGGCCATTTAACTTGGCTTGTGATACATCATTTTGTTGATGAAATGGTATAGATTGGTATGTTTATATGTAACATCCCGAAATAGGGCCCAATTAGAATAGTAGTTTTGGACAACAAATCTGACATTAAAATAATTATTTCATGATCATTATGAGGTCTAGGATATGAAAATAAGCATGTGTTAAAGTCTCATGAAGAAATTCTATGTATAAGGTGTCCAATAGGAAATTAAGGACCAAATTGAATAAATTGCAAAACTTGGGTTCTAGAAGCAATTTGTATGAAATTGCTTTGGAATATTAATTAGAGGTTCTTAAATATTATTTTTTCCAATTTCTAATTTTTTGGATAAAAATGGGTATGCACGAAAAAATTTGAAAGTTTAGTAAGGAAGGGCATTTTGGTCATTTGGTAATAAAATTTATAAAAAAGGAAAAAGGAAGCAAAATTCAGTCATTTCTTCTCCATGGCTACCAAAAATTAAAGGGTCTGCATAGCTAGGGTTTTCAACATTTTCAAGCTCAATAGTAAGTGCTCCCCAGCCCCGTTTTTATCATTCTTCGTATTTTTGAGATCCTCGTAACATGCTCTCTCTATTTCTACCCATATTTCAAGCTAAGGTTCATGTTCAAAAATTTACCCATGTATGAGATGTTTTTGTTTTGATGATTTATGGATGATAATGAGAGTTTAAAGGATAGTAAACAACTTTTACTAAGTAGTTTTTCATGGAAATGGCTTAAGGGACCATTTTGTAAAAGTTATGGAAATGGGTAGAAAATGTGAAATGAAAGAAAATGTGGGCTGCTATAGGTAAGAAAAATATTCGTCTAGGCTTGGGTAACTTGGAAATTTCATGCATTTCATTATATGAGCCTTAGGACTAAATTGTAAAAGTGTGAAAGGTTAGAGGCAATTTGGACATTTTGCCTCAGGGTGAGTCTTAAGCGGAAAATGAACAATGTGAGGTATTAATAATTTATTTTTACTGATATAGGCCCCAAGGAACCAATTCTGGAGGTCGACTATGGAAAACAAAAGGTTTCGAAATAACCGAGACACGAATTCGAAATGACTACCAGGTAAGTTCGTATAACCCGAAGTAAACTTTTAATGTACTTAAATAATGCATGTTCTTGAATGTATGAAAATTTAGATATTCATTGCATGATAATCCATGAAATGTGCTAGTGTAGATGAAAATATGATAAATGTCCCGGGTGAAATAGAAAGGGAAATCCGATGGATAAATTGTGGCTTACATAACATGAGATCCTACATGTGTTGCAGAAAAGGATTTAGCCTGGACGGGTAATCCAATGATCTCAAAATAGAAAGGATCTAGCCCGGATAAGTGTTCCTTAAGTGATCGAGCCTCCTGAAGAATATGGGTGTGTAACACCCCTAACCCGAATCCGTCGTCGGAATAGGGTTACGAGGCATTACCGATCATAAGACAATTCAGAACAGACTTTCATTACAAGGTAAACCATCTAATAAAATTTTAAACCAAATTAACATGTTTCGATTATACCATTTATCTAATTATTCAAATTACTGTTACTACAACACAAATAAATTATCATAGAAATTAAATGCTTAACTTATAACCCAATGTAATTCATTTCACTTTCAAATCATATATGAAACCTTAACATTTAAAGTATACAAATGGTTTACATATGAATTAATCTATCAACTTGAATTTTATAGGCACCAACTTTAGTTCATAAAGTCATACATCATTTTGCTTCATATTAATAACATACATCACAATGTTCACTTCGTTTAACAAATATTACTAAACCTTATATCATATATTACTTAATCATAATTATAACACGAGCATACAATTAGCAAATTGTGACCTATTTTGATCACTTTTGTTAAACTACAAATGTAGTATATAAATAAGTCTAAATAACGTATCCAACTTGTCTCTACTTAGCCAACTCATTATATTAATAACCATGCCTTATGCATATATGTATATATAAGAAAAATATCTTCAATTTCAAAGCTAAATATCGTTATGAGGACCATATATATACTCATGAATCAAAATATGATATCATATACATATACATAGCAAAGGCCGAATATTCTTCACAAGGCACACATGTTTACATTAGTAACTTAGGTAATTTACATTGCATACATAATGGTCCACTTACCTTATTTTTCAAATAGGTAATCAATAACTCATACCTGGTCGTTAAGCTCATTTTACCCTTCGTTCACATCTTATTATTGCCCGTTGAACCATTCGGAATTGGATAGGACACTCGGACAATCACAAATATCGTACAATGCCAACGTCCCAGACGTGGTCTTACATGTAATCACATATCGATTCCACTATCCTATACAGAGTCTTACTCGCACACATATATCAGAGTCACATATTGATGCCAACATATAAAACATGGTCTTACTCGCACACATATATCGATGCAATGGTCTTACTCGCACATCACATATCGTAATCTTATGTCATGACATATGTATCCTAGCTATTCCTAAGGTTCATACGGGGCTTTCGAACATTGTACCTCGGTCGAAACAAATTCATAAATATTTCTGCCAAACTTATTCACATTTTGCTAATACATAGATATATTTACATATTTCAATTTAGCATATATAATTCACATTTAATTAAAATTAAGTACATCTATTTGCTTATAAACTTGCCTCGGATGATGTAAAACGGAACGAGACGACTAGTCGACAACTTTAGTTTTCCGTCGAGCCAAATCCGATTTCTTTGATTCTTGATCTAAACATAATCAAAGTAAACTCATTCAAACATATTTCCATTCAGTTTAGTCCAAAAACACATAAGTGGGCAAATTACCATTTTACCCCTAACATTTTACACTTATTACAATTTAGTCCCTATTGCACAAAACAAAAAATATACAAAATTTCAATATGCCCATGTTTGGCCGAATGTTCCTAGTATTCATACAAGTCCATATATTTCATTTATTTTACATTTTAGTCCCTTAAATTATTATTTTTGCAATTTAGTCCTAATTACTCAAAATCATCAAAACTTCCAATACAAAACATATTAACCCAAAACATATCTTTTATATTTCATCATGAAGCAACAAAAATCCCAAGCTCTTATCAATGGCATAACTCAAAATATTCTTCAAAATAAAAAATTCATGCATGGGTCTTGAAAATAACTTAGCAACAATCTCAAAAACATAAAAATTATCAAAAATCGAGCTAGTTACATACCTTAATCAAGATCAACCATGGACGAAACCTAAGCTTCCTTTTCTTTTCTTTATGTTTTCATATTCGGTCATAAGAAATAAATAATGAATATGGCTTTTAAATTATGTTATAATATAATATATAATAACATATTATTTAATTTACATGTACAACCTTTACTAATTAATTTAAACCATTATAACAAAAAGTATTTACCGTACATTACTAGTTATCATGGGCAAATTGCCTCTTAAATACTTCAACTTACAAAGACAAACACAATTTGGCCCTTACACATTAAACCATTAAATTTTCATTTTACGCGATTAAGTTCTTTTATTTAATTGAACACTCAAACAACAAAATTAGATCAGGAAAATTTCACAGATATTAATTCCCACATAATAAACACAGAAAATAATTTTTAAATATTTTTTTGACTCAGATTTGTGGTCCCAAAACCACCGTTCCTATTAGGGTCTAAATCGAGCTGTTACAGGGTGCAATATGGATTTAGCCCAGACGGGTAATCCGATTGAGGACTGAAATTTAGCCTAGACTGGCAATTCATACCTAAGCATATGAGAGCAGTTTTCACAAAAAGGGATTTAGCCTGGACTGGTAATCCCAGTATTGCTCTATGAGTTATTATTACGAGGGAATTTAGCCTGGACTTGTAATGCCCCGAATTTGGGCCTAGAAGTATTAAGTTTTAAGCAGGGGTGTAGTTAGGAGACTACACATAAATATTTAATTGTGCAAGGAAGTGACACAATTGAATGTTTGGCTTAGTGGTTGTGTGCTTTAGAAGTGTCTGAGAAGTCATGGGTTCAAGTCCTAGCTTCCACAAAATTTTTGCTTTTTAAGGATAAAACCCCTATCTTTGGCCAATAGGGTTATAAGTTTATTTTGGTAAAGTATGACATAAAAAGCCTGCTAGCCTAGTGGTAAGTGGCGTGTGGAGTGTGCTAGTGGTCTGAGGTTCGAATCCCTGCTTGTGCAAATGGAGGTTATTTTTGTTGTTGGCCATGGAAGGAAGTTGTGTTTGACCGAAACACCAAGAGTTTGAATAAGTTTGTTGTTAGACGAATTTGAGGAGAGGTTTTTAGGGGATTTCAATTGTTTGAATTGGTGGACATGAGGAAGTTCAGGAGAAAATCAAAGAGATGGGAAGTGGAGAGTGCTGGAGCCGAATTGGGAATTTAGGCACTTGTGAGTTCAGTTTTGGGGAGTTTAGAGATTGGTTTTGATGTTTTGCTCTTCAATTCATTTTTGGCTATTCTTTCATTTTATTTTCTATTTTTCTGTCGTTGGAGAACATCGAGTGCAAGGGTTATTGGCCATGTGTTGGTTCATTTCGGATTAGCGTTTGAAGGTCACTTGCCTTTCTTTTCATTGTTCTTTCTCTTACCCCCTTTTGGCCGAATGTCTTTTGTCCCCTCCTCCCAAAATTTCTTTTCCTTTCACTTTGGTCTTAAGCTAAAGATCTTATCATTCCTCTCCATCTCTCTTGTTTCGATTTTTGGGTAAGTGCTCTTAATTTCTCTTTTCTTTATTTCTTTCTTCTAACTTTCTTCTCTTTTCACTATATGGGGTTAGCTGAACATGCTATTGCGAGGGTAAGTACAGTTGCTTCTTCTCTTTGTTTTCTGTCAATAGATTTCCCCTCTAACATTTGCTATTCTCTACCGGTTGCTGTCAAGGGTGATTGCGCCATCTTGTGCTTCGATTTAGGGTGTACTTTGTGTAGGCCGATTTCTGCTACCCTCCGCTCTTTGTTTTACATTTCGGTAAGTTGCGTATTGGGTTCAAGTTGTTTACGTTTAGGGTTCTAATTAACAGAATAAGTTTTAATGCAGGTGTTTGCCAAGGATTTTAATCTTGGTCAGCGGGATAAGTGGGTTGAAACGCTTTTGTCAATCAGGGCAGGCTGTGGTGCTTGTGGACTTTTAGCACTCTTCGCGAACAGGTATGTAACACTGCCATTAGAGGTGAAACTGCAAAGGCTGAAAAGTCGAAAGGCTAAAAAGTCAAAAAGTGGGTTATCGATACCATACGGGCGTGTGGGCGTCCATATGGCATGCTGTGTAACAAAACATGGCTGTGTGGTCAACGAGATGGTCATGAGCGTTTCCATGAGCCAAAACGATACTGGGCCAAATTAGGCCACGTAGGCCCAATGGGCCTGTGGGCCCCACACGGGAAGAATCACACAAGAGTGTGGTTAGTATTGGGACGACTGCGTGAATCACACTGCTAAGGCCATTTTGGGTTATGTGGGCCCACATGGGTCGCAATATGGGCCGTGGGCCAATTATCACTAACTGACTACTAAGGTTGTACGCGTCGCCCAAGACGACTGTGGACCTACTAGTGGGCTGGTGTACTTGGACCTTTATTTACTTGAAAATGACAAAAATACCTCTATAGGGTAAAATGACTGTAATACCCATGTATGGTAAAATGACGATTTTTCTCTTGTGGCAAAATGACTATTTTACCCTTATGTGTTAAATTGACGGTTTTGCCCTTGACGATTTTGCCCTTATGTGGAAAAATGACTATTTTTCCCTTATGCGTTAAATTGACAGTTTTACCTTTATGTGTCAAAATGACTGTTTTGCCCCTATGTGATGTATGTTTATATTTTAGCATGCTATGTGTAACTCTATTGAGTACAGGTTTAATATTATGATATGACATGGCATGTTACATGATGCATTGCATGGGGATAGGCTTATTGGAGGAAGTGTACTGTACTGGCAGCTCTGCTGCAAATCACTGATGGCTCTAAGCCTATTATACTGGCAGCTCTGTTGTAATTACTGATTAGTGCTGCAACCGGTGCTATATTTGGAGTGTAGGGATGGGTGGGTCGATTTTATCCCCACAAGGAGTGTAGGGCTGGACGGAGTGGAGTGTAGAGAATGGATGGGTAGGATAATACCCGTGTAGGGTAAAATGATGGTTTTACCCTTATGTGGAAAAAATGAATATTTTGTCCTTATGTGTTAAATTGACGGTTTCGCCCTTATGTGGAAAAATGACTATTTTGCCCTTATTCGTTAAATTGACAGTTTTACCCTTATGTGTCAAAATGATTATTTTGCCCCGATGTGATGTATGTTTATATTTAGCATGCTATGTGTAACTGTATTGAGTACATGTTTAATATTATGATATGACATGACATGTTGCATGGTGCATTGCATGGGGATGGGCTTATTGGATGAAGTGTATTGTACTGGCAGCTCTGCTGCAAATTACTGATGGCTCTAAGACTATTATACTGGCAGCTCTGTTGTAATTACTGATTAGTGCTGCAACCGGTGCTATATTTGGATTGTAGGGATGGGTGGGTCGATTTTATCCCCACAAGGAGTGTAGGGCTGGACGGAGTGGAGTGTAGAGAATGGATGGGTAGGATAATACCCGTGTAGGGTAAAATGATGGTTTTACCCTTATGTGGAAAAAATGAATATTTTGTCCTTATGTGTTAAATTGACGGTTTCGCCCTTATGTGGAAAAATAACTATTTTGCCCTTATTCGTTAAGTTGACAGTTTTACCCTTATGTGTCAAAATGATTATTTTGCCCCGATGTGATGTATGTTTATATTTTAGCATGCTATGTGTAACTGTATTGAGTACATGTTTAATATTATGATATGACATGACATGTTGCATGGTGCATTGCATAGGGATGGGCTTATTGGAGGAAGTGTATTGTACTGGCAGCTCTGCTGCAAATCACTGATGGCTCTAAGCCTATTATACTGGCAGCTCTGTTGCAATTACTGATTAGTGCTGCAACCGGTGCTATATTTGAAGTGTAGGGATGAGTGGGTCGATTTTATCCCCACATGGAGTGTAGGGCTGGACGAAGTGAAGTGTAGAGGATGGATGGGTAGGATAATACCCGTGTAGGGTAAAATGATAGTTTTGCCCTTGTGTGGCAAAATGACTATTTTGCCCTTATGTGTTAAATTGACAGTTTCACTCCTATGTGGAAAAATGTCTATTTTTCCCTTATACGTTAAATTGACGGTTTTACCTTTATGTGTCAAAATGATTGTTTTGCCCTTATGTGATGTATGTTTATATTTTAGCATGCTATGTGTAACTGTATTGAGTACATGTTTAATATTATGATATGACATGACATGTTGCATGATGCATTGCATGGGGATGAGGTTATATATGATTGAAGGAAGTGTACTATACTGGCAACTCTGCTGCAAATCACTGATGGCCCTAAGCCTATCATATTGGCAGCCCTGATGCAATTACTGATTAGTGCTACAACCGGTGCTATATTTAAGTGTAGGGATGGGTGGGTCGATTTTATCCTCATATGGAGTGTAGGGCTAGATGGAGTGGAGTGTAGAAGATGGATGGGTAGGATTTTCTGTTCGCATTCTGCACTGATTACTGCTACTGCATTGAACATGGTTACTACACTGATTACTGCTACTGCTATTGTCTCTATAATGGGCCAACACCCTAACTGATATTGAACTATTACTAATATGGGCTTAGGCCAGATGGTGTTGTTCACTGTTGTTTATTATTGGGATTACACATTGAGTTTTCATAAATTCACCCATCTGTCTAACCGTGCAGGTAACCCTTAGGAGGACCGGTGCAGCGAGGGACTCCGAGGTGGCCACACGACCGCTCATACTTTCATATTTGGGTTTTAATTTATAAGTGATTTAAAATTTGGGGTATTTTACTGTAATTATGGCCTTTATGGATTTTAAATTTTTGTTTGCTTTGGTTTGTAATTGCTAGTGCTAGGAAAACACGAGTTTTCATAATAAATAATGTTTTTACAAAATGAACGGTAAGTATGCAACTGTTCTAAAAAGCTTTCGCTATAAAAATGAATAATGTTTTAAAATATAATAAGGACATTTTAATATGAATAACTTTTGGCAAACAACTCACATTTTGAACCTAAACGAACACCGTTAAAATCACACAAAAATTATTAAATAGAGACTAGTTTCTTAACAATATCTTGCTTTACGAAAAACACTTCAATATGACGTCACTAGATTAGGCCATAACGTCTAGGCCGAGTTTGGGTGTTACAGGACTGGTAATCCTGCCTTAAGATGTAAGGTTCGTGGGAGTGCATACTTGAGATGATCACTTGTATGACTTGATGGTAATTGGGCTATCCATCAAGATTTATGTGAAATTCAACAGGATTGACATGAGAAATAAAGAATGGAATATTGAATTGATGAGCTCATCTAAGACTAATGACATGATGAATTGTTATGAGACTAACTTGATGATTGAGTGCATGTGATAGGAATCTATTTCATGCTTGTTGGAATTATTGCCTAAATATGGTTACATGCTAATTAACCGGTAAGTTTACTTTCCAATTATCTGGACTTAATAAGCATATAAATGCTTACCCCCTTTTCTTTTCCCTATCTTACAGAGCTCGTGGACTACTGAAGATTGGAAGACGGTTGGAGAATCAACACACTATCAATTTGTCCCGCTCTGGTATATAGATACTTTTATTTTGTTTAATGGCATGTATAGGGTTTTTCGTTATTTTGTTAAAGGTGTCATTTGGCTAGCCAATGTAAAGGCTTAAATGGTATACTTATTCTTTTGTATATGGCCATGAGATATGCTCATATTGATGTAGGTTGTTAACCTACTAATGATGCATGTTTATGTTTAAATGCTTCTTGAGATATGATGATGAGGTTATCATGGATGGATGATTGAAATGAGACCTAATAATTTGAGAGTGGACATAGCATATAATGGTATATGGTTATAATATGACCTAAAGGTAAAATGTAAAATGTACTATGTTAATCCCTAATTCGAAAAGGATAATCTAGCATGTACTAAACTGATGAGATGAGGTTAACATGCAATGAGTTATGCCAAGGTTGTTTAAGAGTAATATTAGGTCATATTAATTACCATTGAAGTCTTTAAGTGTGTATGAGTGATAGAGGATGACCAAAGGCTTGGAAAATAGCCCTAAAAAGGTCCACATGGGTAAACACACGGGCATGTGTCTAGTTGTGTGTGACACATGATCAGCCCCATGGGCGTGTTGCCTGGCCGTGTGTCCCCTGCACCAAAAATATTAGATCAATTTGCATTGTAGTAAACACACGGGCAGAGACACGGCCATGTGTCTCAACCGTGTGGAGGACACGGCCTAAAACACAGGCATGTGCCTTGGCCGTGTGCCTCAAAATGAATGATGATGTCATAAACAGAATGCTCAGAATTGAGCACGTAGGTAGAAACATGGGCGTGTCTAGGCCGTGTGAGGGACACGAATGTGTGCTTGGCTATATGAAAACGCTTGTAGGTTTGAAAAAAAATTAAATTCAAATAATTCAATACGGGTGAGGGACACGGGCATGTCCCTAACCACACGGGCGTGTGCTTTGCCTCTACACGGGCGTATGAGGCATAACCATAGGAATTTTACTAAAATTTTCAATAGTTCTCAGTTTAGTCCCGGATCGATTCTAATGTATGTTTTGGACCTTGTACGTCCATAATAGGGACACTATGATGTTGTTTGATTGGTTTTAAATTAGAATAAAATTTTATAACTCGTAGTTTTTGAAATGTCTGAGTATGTGTCTGGTAACACCTCGTACTCTGTCCCGGTCTCGAGTACAGGTAAGGGGTGTTACATTTAGTGGTATTAGAGCTAAGGTTTAGTCAGTTCTAGAACTAACGTAGCATGCATTGAGTATAGCTATACATGCCATTACACAAATTCTGATAGTCTGATATCTTCTAACCATTTTTAATTATATTTGAATATAGTAAATGTTTTCCAATCAAGCTCAAGATGAGTCCGAGGGAGCCGAGAGCCATGCTCCAGCTTTTGTTCAACAAGCTACTG
This sequence comes from Gossypium hirsutum, assembly GCF_007990345.1. NCBI lineage: Eukaryota > Viridiplantae > Streptophyta > Magnoliopsida > Malvales > Malvaceae > Gossypium > Gossypium hirsutum. Next base: position 67,809,787 of record NC_053434.1, on the reverse strand, counting down.
CTAGTAGTAGTAGATGGCCTATGTCTGAAGGTCGAGAAGAGGCAAGAGCTGTCTTCTTCGAGATGATGGATGAATGGTTTGGGAATTACTTGAGAAACCGCCCTAATATCCCACGACCTCCTCCGCCCCCTCCTCGCTTGGAGGGAAAAGTACCACAAGGTATGGCACCCATGAGAATTGGTAAAGCCCTAGTGGATAAACATAGGAAACACGGGGTTGAAGAGTTTAGGGCTAAGGTTGAGGATGATGCGGAACAAGCTGAGTTCTAGCTCGAGAACACTGTGCGAGTTTTGGACAAATTATCATGTACACCTGAGGAATGCTTGAGGTGTGTTGTATCTCTTCTGAAAGATACAACATACCATTGGTGGAAGATGATATCCTTAGTGGTACTGAAGGAAGACATTATATGGGAGTATTTCCAAGCTGATTTTAAAAAGTCAGTTTGCAATGGAATGGGTCCAATCAGAGACAGAAATGTGTAAGTGCTTCAAGGAAGGCTTGAATGAGGAAATTAAATTGTTGATTGGGATCCTTGAGATGTGAGAATTTCCCGCATTAGCTGACCGGGCCAAGAAGGCCGAAAAGCTAAATAATGCAAGAAAGCAAGCTAAGAGAGAAGCTTGAGTTTCGAGTAAGAGGTCTAGTGGGAGAGAACACTCCTTCCCTACAAAGAAATTGAGAAGTCATCAAGAACGCTCTACTTCATCAGTAGGATATTCGGGTAGAGTAAGAAGCTCCAAGCGGTATAACTCAAAATTTTCTTCCCTATCGTAACTAGTATGGGAAGCGTAGATGATCAAAAGTTAAAGTGTAAAAGCTACAACAAATTTCACTTCAGAGAGTGCTGAATGAAGAGTGGTGCGTGTTTCAGATGTGGGTCCCTTGACCACTTTCTCAGAGACTACCTGTAGCGAGCTAATAAAGAGGTTGAATTAGCTCTACAGCTGAATGCTCCTATTTCTCGAGATAGACCTCCGAGACATACTAGAAGTACAAGTGGCAGTTGAACTATTGCTAAGGATGCTATTGCAAAATCAGAGGCTCGAGCCTCGACAAAAACTTATGCAATACGCGTTCAAGAGGAAGCCTCTTCTCTCGATGTCATCACGGGTACATTTTCTATCTATAATACTCATGTCATTGCCTTAATTGACTAGGGTCTAGCATGGATATGTCTGTAGAGCCTACGAAATTTGTTATTAAGGTGTCAAACCCTCTAGGCAAGTCAGTCTTAGTTGATAAAGTTTGTAAGAATTGTCCTTTGACGATTCAAGGTCATTATTTTCCGACTAGCCTTATGTTATTGCCATTCGATGAGTTTTGTTTAATACTGGGCATGGATTGGTTAGCTGTGCATGATGTGATTGTAAACAGTTGTAGCAAGTATATTGAATTGAAGTGCTCAGATGGTGAGATTCTCCGGATTGATTCAAGCGAGTTGGATACGATTGTGATTACACCAGTGATAGTTCAAAGGTATATGAGAAAAGGATATGAAGCCTACCTTGCTTTTGTGTTGAATGCTAAAGAATCTAAGTTGAAGTTGGAATCTGTATCGATAGTATGCGAGTATCCAAATGTGTTTCCAGAAGAGCTACCCGGATTACCTCCCGTTAGAGAAGTATAATTTGATATTGAGCTGGTGCCAGGGACAACTCCTATCTCAATTGCTCCGTATAGGATGGCACCAACCGAACTGAAAGAGTTAAAAGTACAATTACAAGAACTGATGGATAAAGGTTTTGCATGACCGAGCCTTTCACCTCGGGGTGCTCCCGTATTATTTGTAAAGATGAAAGATGGTTCGATGAGGCTACGTATAGACTACCGACAACTTAACAAGGTAGCCATCAAGAATAAGTATCCGTTGCCTAGGATAGATGACTTGTTTGATCAATTGAGGGGAGCCACTGTATTTTCTAAGATAGATCTGAGATCTGGCTACTACTAGTTACGAGTAAAAGAGTCAAATGTACCTAAGACTGATTTCAGAATAAGGTATGGACATTATGAATTTCTTGTGATGCCTTTTAGGTTGACAAATGCACCGGCTGTATTTATGGACTTGATGAATAGGATATTACGGCCATACTTAGACAAGTTTGTTGTTGTGTTTATTAATGATATCCTGATTTATTCCAAGGATGAGACTGAGCATATGGAACATTTGAGAACGGTTTTACAGGTATTACGGGACAAACAGTTGTATGCTAAATTTATCAAGAGTGAGTTTTAGCTCCGAGAGGTTGGATTCCTTGGTCACATTGTGTTGAGTGATTGCATCCGAGTTGATCCAAATAACATATCTGCTCTTGTTGAGTGGAAGCCACCGAAGAACGTAATAGTGGTTAGAAGCTTTTTGGGCTTAGCGATTACTAACGACGCTTCGTAAAAGGGTTTTTGATGGTTGCGACTCTTTTGACGAGATTGCTGCAAAAATATGTTAAATTTGAGTGGTCAGAGAGGTGCCAACAGAGTTTTGAGAAATTGAACACATTACTGACCGAAGCTCCAGTTTTAGTGCAAATCAAGCTGGGAAAAGAATTTGTGGTTTACAGTGACGCATCCTTAAATGGACTGGATTGCATGCTTTTGCAACAGGGAAAAGTAATAGCATATGCTTCGAGGCAACTAAAGGCATATGATAAAAATTATCCAACACACGACTTGGAGCTAGATGCCATTGTATTTGCCTTGAAGATTTGGAGGCACCATTTGTGTGGTGAAACTTGCCATATATTCACAGATCACAAGAGTTTGAAGTTTTTGCTAACTCAAAAGGAATTAAATCTGAGACAACGAAGATGGTTAGAATTGATTAAAGATTATGCACTAATAATTGATTACCACCCGGGAAAGGTGAACGTAGTCACTGATGCCTTGAGTAGGAAGCCTTGTTTGCATTGAGGGCTATGAACACGTATTTGGCATTATCTGATGATGGTTCAGTTTCGGCTGAGTTAAGAGCCAGACCAACATTTCTCCAAGAAGTTTGCGCAGCTTAAATCAATGATAATGACTTGCAGGCCAAGAGAGAGCAATGTGAGACAGGCATTGAATTAGATTTCTGGGTTGACTTTGATGGTTTCTTGATGTTTTGAGATAAGGTCTGTATACCCAAAGATAATGAGCTTATTCAAAAAATTTTGCATGACGCACATGATAGTCGTTTGTCTATTCATCCGGGAAGTACTTAGATGTACAATAACTTAAAGACCATGTATTTGTGGAATGGTATGAAAAGTGATATCTCTGAATTCATGTCAAAATGCTTGATATGTCAACAGGTCAAGGCTGAACATCAAGTGCCTTCGAGTTTATTACAGCCTGTGATGGTTCCCGAACGGAGATGGGACAGGATTACTATGGATTTTGTGACAGGATTGTCGTTAACACCGAGGAAAAAAGATGTCATTTGGGTTATAGTTGGTAGACTAACAAAGTTAGCTTATTTTATTCCTGTACGGACAAATTCCTCTCTTGACAGATTGGCCGACTTGTACATATCCGATATTGTGAGACTACACGGGGTACTGTTATCCAAGATTCACTTTGAGATTTTGGAAGAAGTTGCAAAAAGTCTTGGGTACAAAGTTGAGTCTTAGTATGGCATTCCGCCCACAGACTGATGGTCAGTCTAAGCTGATGACTCAGACTCTCGAGGACGTTTTAAGGTGTTGTGTCCTTGAATTTCAAGGCAGTTGGGAAAAATATTTACCATTGGTGGATTTCGCCTACAACAACAGTTTCTAGACGAGTTTAAAGATGGCACCTTACGAGGCATTGTATGGTCGGAAGTGTCGAACTCCACTATATTGGGCAGAACTCAAGGAAAGCTAGATTCATGGAGTTGATTTAGTTAGAGAAACTAAAGAAAAGGTTAAAGTGATACGCGACTGTTTGAAAGCGGCATCAGATATACAGAAGTCATATGCTGATTTGAAAAGAAAAGAGATCGAATTTCAAGTTGGAGATAAAGTGTTCTTGAAAGTGTCTCCATGGAAAAAGGTATTGAGATTTGGCCGAAAAGGCAAATTGAGTCCACAATTTATTGGACCATATGAGATCACCGAAAGAGTTGGACCACTAGCCTACCATTTAGCGTTACCTTCCAAATTGGAAAAGATTCACGATGTATTCCATGTGTCCATGTTGCGTAGATATAGGTCAAACCCCTCTCATGTGATTTCACCGATGGAAACTAAGATCAAACCGGATATGACTTCTGGTGAAGAACCAGTTAAGATTTTGGCTCGGGAAGTCAAACAGTTGAAGAACAAAAATATAGCCTTGGTGAAAGTTTTATGGCATCGACACGGAGTAGAAGAGGCTACATGGGTGTAACAGCCCGATCTAGACCCTAATCGGAACGGTAGTTTTGTAACCACGAATCTGAGTCAAAAAATATTTTAAAATTATTTTCTGTGTTTATTTTGTGTGAATTTATATCTGTGAAAATTTCATGTGTAACACCCCAAACCCGGCCTGGAAGTTTGGCTCGAATCTGGCGTGTCACATTAAAATGTTTTTCAAAAACCATGTTTCCATTAAAAACCCTTCTTAATAATTAAAAACTTATACCTTTTTTAAACCTTGTTAGAAAATCTCAGCTAAATAACATTCTTAACAACTTTGTAAAAATCTTGGTAGTTGCGAAAGCTTAATTTAAAAACAATTGCGGATACGTGATGTTTTGAACAAAAGTAGTTGCTTTGGAAAATCATGTTTTAATACTAGCAATTATAAGAACAATAAATAAAATTCCAAATTTGAAATCCAGAAAATTACAACGGCTTTACTACAACCCACATAAAACATTTAAAAGTAATAATCAAATCTATAAAACAAACAGTGTGTGTGGCTTCCTCTGAGCCCCTCGCAGTTCCGATCTGTCTAAGGTTGGAAATTACCTGAAAGGTTAATAACGGGGTGAGTTTACGAAAACTCAGTGTGAAATCCCCTACTAAAAAGGAACAGTCAGTCATATAAAAGAATTAAAAGTCTGGCCCCAGCCTTACTTACAGTTTCAGTATCAATTGGGCCTTAGCCCACTATAACAGACAGTACCAGATGGGCCTTAGCCCATTATAGAATAAGAAACATTATCAGAACTAGAATCAAAATGAGAATCAGAATCAAAATCAGAATCAGAATTAGGTGACAGAATTAGAATCAGAATCAGTATCAGGTAACAGAATCAAAATCAGAATGTGAATGCAATCCCAACCCAATCCAGCCGTATACACTCGCGTACCAACCTTACACCATGTGGGGAGACTACTTGACCCACCCAACCGCTACACACCACAGAAATTGCAGTGAGGCTGCCAGATATTGTGACAAAGTCACCAGATACAGATATTGTGGCGAGGCCACCAGAACAGATATATATATGTGGTGAAGCCACCAGATTGCAGCGAGGCTGCCAGATATTGTGACGAAGTCACCAGAACAGATATATGTGGTGAGGCCACCAAATTGCAGCGAGGCTGCCAGAACGCTTCCTCCATCAATATAACCCGTATCCCATGCAACAGATATACATGTCATGGCATACAACATACAGAATCAGAATATCATGCCCATATTTGAATCAAACAGTCACAGTCAAGTCATTCATATCACCAACATATATTCACAATCAAATCCGTCAACCACACAGTCCAAGTCAGTCACTTGCCCACAAGGGCAAAACAATCATTTAACACCCTAGAGGTAAAATGGTAATTTTATAAATCGAGGGTAAAACGGTAATTTTGTAAATCGAGGGTAAAACGGTAATTTTGTAAATCGAGGGTAAAACAATAATTCTATAAATCGAGGGTAAAATAGTAATTTTATAAATCCAGGGTAAAATAGTAATTCTATAAATCGAGGGTAAAACGGTAATTCTGTAAATTGGGGGTACTTTGGTAATTTTACAAGTCGAGGGTATTTTAGTAATTTGGTAAACTAAAGTATTCTAAACAGGGATAACAACACGAATGGACCTAAAGCCCATTCTTGGCCCAAATGGGCCCACACGCTCGTGTGGCCCTTTTAGCCCAAATCTAGGCACAGATATGAGATTCACCTAGCCTAGTCCAATATTTACTACACAATCAAACAACTTATCCAAATGGGCTCGTAGGCCCATTGGGCCCACATGGCCCCTTTCGGCCCGAAGTAGCCATCCTACAGCTAGAGTAGTGAGAAATAGACACCTGTTAGGAGACTGCAGTTAATCCGCGCTCTAAGCACTCTTAGCTGACGCCTAACCCAAACGAGCACGTCACAAAGCGAAAAGGATCAGCCAAGAAGGGTATGCCTACTCTCCTCATGGTTTGCTCTATTTAAAGCCAGCTCTCCATCTACTCTTATGTTAGCTTCCCGATGTGGGATCCCTCCATCACCAGAGTTTAAAAACAACACCAACTCTTGCCGTCCCAACATAGCAAAATAATCAACCTTTGCGTGCCAAGGGATTCGAACCAAAGTCCTCTCACATGCCAACTCACACCACCACCATTAGGTCATCAACTCATTTATGTCATAAATCCAACACATTAAACTTTAAAGTGCACCTACTTGCTTCCAGATTTATTGAAAAGAAAAACCAAAATATATTGCAAGAGCCAAGACTTGAACCTTGGACCCTTTGTTTCTTCTATGGCGTCACTTCCTTGTCCCCTAAGTTGCGCCACCTTGCCACTACACCACACTCCTTTTTGAGGCACAATTCCTCCAATAATATTCTTAAGGCCTACCTACAACACCCAGGGTTTTATTCACCTTAAACCAAAATTTTTGCTAGAGTCCAGGTTTGAACCTAAGACTTCTCCAACACTTCTCAACACACTTAACCACTAAAACAAGCCTTCATTAACGAAATTTACATGCAGAACAAAATATTATAAGCTGCCTTCAACCGCTCCCATGCTCAAGGCCCAAAACTTCTAGGCCCAAATTCAGGGTGTTACATCATGAATTAATTTTATCGTTTGAGTGTCCGATTAAATAAAAAGGACTTAATCGTATAAATTAAAATTTTGGTCATTTAAAGTATAAGGACCGAATTGCTATTGGATTTATAAATGGAAGCCTTTAAGTTGAAATTATCCCATTGCTAAATATAGTGGACGGTAATGGCCAAGGAATAAAATGATTTTGTATGTTATTATAAAGGTTATATAAGTAATTTAGTTAATAAACATATATTAGTTAAAAATAAATTATCAAATTCATTTTATTTTTATTTGTTCTTCTTGCTGAAACATAAAAAAAAGAAAAGAAATAACCAAAGCTAGGGTTCAGTCATCTCTTAAGCTCAATCAAGGTACGAAACTAGCTCAGTTTTTGATAATTTTTACATTTCTGAGATCGTTGCTTCGAGTATTACAAAACCCATGCTTGAATTTTTTATTTTGATGAATATTTTGAGTTGTGCCATTGTTGAGAGCTTGTGATTTTTGTTGTTTGATGATGAAATAGGAAAGATATGTTTTAGATTAACATGTTTTGTATTAGAGTTATTGATGATTTTGATTAATTAGAACTAAATTGCAAAAATAATAATTTGAGGGACTAAAATGTGAAATAAATGAATTATATGGGTTTGTATGGCTATAGGTAATTTTCGGCCTAGCTTGGGTATGGAGAAATTTTGTGTATTTTGTGTTTTGTGCAATAGAACCAAATTGTAAAAATTGTAAATGTCAGGGGTAAAATAGTAATTTTCCCATTTATGTGTTTTTAGACTAAATTGAATGAAAATATGTTTGAATGAGCTTAATTTGAATATGTTTAGATCAAGAAAGAAATTAGATCTGGATTGGGGGAAAACGAAAGTTGTCGACTAGCTGCCCTATTTCATTTTGTATCGTCCGAGGTAAGTTTGTAAGCAAATAAACGTGCTTAATTGTAGTTAAATGCTAAATATATATGCTAAAATGAAATGTATGAATTTATATATGCTATGGCCGAATATGAATAAGCTTGGCTACTACATTTCTGAGTTCATTTCGATCGAGTTATGACGTCTGAAAGTATCGTATGAACCTTAGGAATAGTTAGGATACATATGTCATGACATAGAATTCCGATATATGTGTGCAAGTAAGACCATGGCATCGATATGTGACTCTGATATATATGTGTGAGTAAGACCCTGTCTGGGATAGTGGCATCGATATGTGGCTACATGTAAGACCACGTCTAGAAAGTTGGCATTGTCTGATATGTGTGATTATCTGAGTGTCCTATCCAATTCCGAATGGTTCATCGGGCATAGATAAGTTGTGTTCTAATGTGTAAAATGAGCTAAATGGCCAAGTATGAATTAGCTCTTTATTACCTAAAATAAGGTAAGTGTATTCGGTCTTGAGATTATTATTGGAATGAGCCTTAAAATTATGAATGTGTGATTATGTGAATTCGGTTACATAATTTATATATGTATATGAAATTACATTGTGACTCATGAGTTTTTGTGTTTGTGTTTATTTGTGTATGTGAACTAGGTTGATAATGATTATTTGGCTTTGGAAGTTATATGGTAATATGTTAATTTGGTGATGTGAGCATTTGGTCAAGGTGACTTTTATGAATGAATATTCATATTTATAATGTGAACTTTATATGTTAGAATTTGAATGTGTTTAGACGATATACTTTGGCCTAATTTAATTAAGTTGATGATGTTATTAAGTTACTCAATTGCTTATGACTTACTAAGCAATAAAAAGCTTACTCTATTTATATTTGTGTCTCTGTTTATAGATTTTGGAGTCAAGCTACAAGCTCGGGGACCGTCAGCAAAGTTCATCACACTATCTACTATTTTGGTACCTTAAAAGCTAAACTCAAAATTATGGCATGTATAGGCTAGCTTTGGAGTTAGTTATTTTGAAAATTGTTTGTATAAAGGCCATGTGAAAATGGCTTAGCTTTATGTTTGAATTTAGTTCTTTTGTCTATGGTTTAAGTACATCTTAGTTTAATGCTACGTATTATGAATGCATGGTAATTGTGGTAGACAATATATGCTTGAAGTGGTGAATGACTTTAAACATACTTGAGTATAATTTGGCTAAGGTTATGCATGAGCATAAATGCTTGTGAATTTGGTATTTGGTTATTGCAACCATGTGTTGTATGTTTGGAATTTGTTGATGATTCGGCTATTGCTTATATATATATATATCTAAGTATATGATATTTCGATCATGGTTTTTATGTATGTATAATCGAATGGGGGTTGATCAATTTGGGTTGGTTGTATTGAAGTGAAAATGTATATATAAATTTCTTGTAATGATAAAATAGGTATGATTGATGAGTTGGTTTTATCTATTACTTGAATTATATATTTTTTAAACAAATTATTGGATTAAAGTGATTGGAAATTTGGTTATGACCCATGTTAGTTGATAAGTATTAAATATAGGTATTTGGTTATTACTATTCAGTCACCATAACAAAACATTCTTTTAAGTCATATAAGTTAGTTTCATAAGTAAACTATTACATGGTATTAGTATGTATAAACGTTTGGCATTATTATGTGACCTATGTGGTTGTTATGATTTGGATATTTGGTACTAATTGGGTTAGCCACTCAATAATTATATATAAAGAAATTTGTTTGAAGAATGTATTGACAGGTGATTTTAATTATAAATTCAATTGATATTAAATATTCAAATAATGCTTGAATTTGAATTGAGTAATGATATCAATAGTTAATTTGAAAAGTCAAGGTATATTCATATGTTATAATAGTGGGATAATCATTTATATTTATGTTTTAATCTTTGTTAAAAATCCGTATATGGTTTAATCTTTTAAATGTGATATTTTATATTGTTGCATTTGAGTAACGTGACTATATAAATATGATATGAAATGTTCAAATTAAAAGTTGTGTTAATTTATGAATAAATTTTGATTAATTTTCAAGACTTGTTCATATATATATTTATATATAATTGTTCGATATCGTGTTTTATTCTATAATGCCTTACGACCCTATTCTGGCAACAGATATAGGTTAGGGGTGTTACAATAGGAACCTGAAGAAACCATGAGAAGTCAATATCCAAACTTGCTTACTGGTAAAACTTTCGAGGAGGAAAGTCCCTAAGCGGGGAGAAATGCAACATCCCGAAATAGGGCCTAGTTGGAATAGTGGTTTTGGGACCACAAATATAACGTTAAAATAATTATTTCATGAGCATTATGAGGTCTAGTATATGAAAATAAGCATGTGTTGAAGTTTCATGAAGAAATTCTATGTGTAAGGTGTCCAATTGGAAATTAAGGACCAAATTTAATAAATTGCAAAACTTGGGTTCTAGAAGAAATTTGTATGAAATTGCTTTGGAATGTTAATTAGAGGTCCTGAAGGAGTAATTTTTCCAATTTCTAAGTTTTTGGACAAAAATGGGCATGCATGGAAAAATTTGAAAGTTTAGTAAGGAAGAGCATTTTGGTCATTTGGTGATAAAATTTATAAAAAGGGAAAAAGGAAGGAAAATTCAGCCATTTCTTCTCTATGGCTGCCAAAAATTAAAGGGTCTCCATAGCTAGGGTTTTCAACATTTTCAAGCTCAATAGTAAGTGCTCCTTAGCCTTGTTTTTAACGTTCTTCGTATTTTTGATATCCTCGTAACATGCTCTCTCTATTTCTACCCATATTTCAAGCTAGGGTTCATGTTCAAAAATTTACCCATGCATGAGATGTTTGTTTTTTGATGATTTATGGAGGAATATGATAGTTTAAAGGATAGTAAACAACTTTTACTAAGTAGTTTTTCATGGAAATGGCTTAAAGGACCATTTTGTAAAAGTTGTGAAAATGGGTAGAAAAATGTGAAATGAAAGAAAATGTGGATTGCTATAGGAAAGAAAAATATTCGGCTAGGCTTGGGTAACTTGGAAATTTCATGCATTTCATTATACGAGCCTTAGGACTAAATTGTAAAAGTGTGAAATGTTAGGGGCAAATTGGTAATTTTTCCCAAGGGTGAGTCTTAAGCCAAAAATGAACAATGGGAGGTATTAATAATTTATTTTTACTAATATAGACCCCGACCAACCGATTTCGGAGGTCGACCGTGGAAAACGAAAGGTTTCGGAATATCCAAGACACGAATCCGAAACGACTACCAAGTAAGTTCGTATAACCCGAAGTAAACTTTTAATGTACTTAAATAATGCATGTTCTTGAATGTATGAAAATTTAGATATTCGTTGCATGATAATCCATGAAATGTGCTAGTGTAAATGAAAGATGATAAATATCCCAGGTGAAATAAAAAGGGAAATCCGATGGATAAATTATGGCTTACATGACATGAGATCCTGCATGTGTTGCAGAAAATGATTTAGCCCATACAGGTAATCTGATGATCTCAAAGTAGAAAGGATCTAGCCCTAACAGGTGTTCCTTGAGTGATCGAGCTTTCCAAAGAATATGGGTGCAATATGGATTTAGCCTAGACAGGTAATTTGATTAAGGACTGAAATTTAGCCTGGATGAGAATACAGATCCGAGCATATGAGAGCAATTGTCGTAAAAAGGGATTTAGCCTAGACTAGTAATCCCGACATTGCTCTATAAGTTATTATTACGGGGGAATTTAGCCTAGACTGGTAATCCCACCGTAAGATGTAAGGTTCGCGGGAGTGCGTACTTAAGATGATCACTTGTATGACTTGATGTTAATTCGGCTATCCATCGAGATGTTTGAGAAATTCAACGGGATTAATATGAGAAATAAAGAACGGAAATATTGAATTGATGAGCTCATCTAAGACTAATGACATGATGTATTGTTATGAGACTAACTTGATGATTGACTGCATGTGATAGGGAAACTATTTCATGCTTGTTGGAATTATTGCCTAAATATGGTTGTATACTAATTAACTGATAAGTTTACTTTCCAGTTATCCGGACTTACTCAGCATATAAATGCTTACCCCCTTCTCTTTTCCCTGTCTTACAGAACTCATAGACTCGTGAAGATTGGAAGACGATTGGAGAATCATCACACCATCGACTTGTCCCACTTTGATATATAGATACTTTTATTTTGTTTAATGGCATGTATAGGGTTTTCTGTTATTTAGTTATATGTGTCTTCTGGATAGCCAATGTAAAGGCTTAAATGGTATACTTATTCTTTTGTATATGGCCATGAGATATGGCTCATATTGATGTAGATTGTTAACCTACTATTGATGCAAGTTTATGTTTAAATGCTTCATGAGATATGATGATGAGGTTTATCATGGATGGATGACTAAAATGGGACCTACTAATTTGGGAGTGGACATAGCATTTAATGGTATATGGCTATAATACGGCCTAAGGGTAAAATGTAAAATGTACTATGTTAATCTCTAATTCGAAAAGGATAATCTAGCATGTACTAAACCAATGAGATGAGGTTAACATGCAATGAGTTATGCCAAGGTTTTTTAAGAGTATAATTAGGTCATATTAATTACCATGAAGTCTCTAAGTGTGTATGGGTGGTAGAGGGTGACCAAAGGCTTGGAAAATAGCCCTGAAAAGGTCCACACGGGTAGACACACGAACATGTGTCTAGGTCGCGTGTGACACACGGTCAGCCCCATGGGCGTATTGCCTGGCCGTGTGTCCCTTGCACCTAAAATTTTAGGTCAGTTTGCATGGTAGTAAACACACAGGCAGCGACACGGCCGTTTGTCTCAACCATGTGGAGGACACGACCTAGAACACGGGCGTGTCCCTTGGTTGTGTGCCTCAAAATGAATGATGATGTCATAAACAGAATGTCTAAGTTTTTGGACACGGGCGTGTCTAAGCCGTGTGAGGGACACTAGCGTGTGCTTGGCCGTGTGAAAACACATGTAGGTTCGAAACAAAAAATAAATTAAATAATTCAACACAGGTGAGGGACACGAGCGTGTCCCTAAGACACGGACGTGTGCTTTGCCTCCACACAGGCATGTGAGGCATAACCTTAGGAATTTTACTAAAGTTTTCAATAGTTCTCGGTTTAGTCCTAGATCGATTTTAGTGTATGTTTTGGACCTTGTAGGTCTATAATAGGGACACTATGATGTTTTTTGATTGGTTTTAAATTAGAATGAAATTTTATAACCGTATTTTTTGAAATGTCTGAGTATGTGTCTGGTAGCGCCTCATACTTTATCCCGGTCTCGGGTACGGGTAAGGGGTGTAACATTATAAGTAGATTAAAAAATAGTTGATGATATGTTTGATATGGTTGAATGATGGAAGATGAAATGATAGTTTAATGTGCATATTGTATAAGTCTTGCAACTTGTTTTGAATTAGTACTTTGACATGCATGATCTAATTGGTTATTTGATGCTAGTTATAGAATGGAATTTTGGTATCAAATGGTTGTGTGTTGGTAAGAAAATTACGTGGTATGTATTGATGCACTTATGAATACAAGTTAGTTAACTATTTGGTGAAATTGAATACATGGTTAGACATGTTTATATATTGTCATTTGAGGTGCCTAAGGGCATATTGGTTGTATGATGATATACAATATGCTTATGGCTTGTTTATTCTTGATTTGGATGCCTTGCTATGGCTTGTAAATATACGCAATGTTGATTGTAGGTACATGCCTAATTGGGTGAGAAAAATGGCTTGTAATATGGTCTATTTTCTTCCACACGGGTAAAGACATGAGCGTGTGTCTCAACCATGTGTGACACACAGCTAGACGACACAGCCTTGTGTCCTCTGTAGCTTTCAAAGGGTTGCAAGTCAGGCTGTCACTCGTCCTAGCACACAGCCTGGCGCACGGGCATGTGAGATTGCTTTGAAGGGTACATGGCCTGGCACACGGGAGTGGGGCTTGGTCATGTGACCCAAGTCAGTGAGTTACAAGGGTTAGGACACGGTCACATGTCCCTATTTTGAATGCCCACATAGCCTGAGACACAGGCGTGTCTCTTGACCATGTGAGTCACACAACTTGGCCACACGGCTGTGTGACCCTGAACTGTTGAAAAATTTCAATGTTTTCAGAAAAATTTTCTAAGTTTTTGATTTAGTCCCGACTTATTTCTAATGCATATTTATGGCCTCGAGGGATCGTATAAGGGACAATATGTATATTTGACTTGGTTTTAATGTGTTTATTGATATAATATGAAAATTTTTTTGAAATTTAGGTCTGTTTGCTTTGAGAACTTTAGTAATGCTCTCTAACCCTGTTCTAGTGATGGATACAGGTTAGGGGTGTTACAATTCAGTACTAAATTTGGACTTGGACAGACGGTCCTTAACCAAGTGGTTCCTGGACCCACATCCAAAGCTGGCTCCTTTCTTCTTCCTACACTCTTACCATGACTTCTCCCACAGTAATCACATTTATCCTTCACCATTCTAGAACCACAAAAACTAACCACAAGCACAAGTTACTTGCTTAATCCTTCATGTTTATAACCAATGAAATGCAAAATATCTCCTTGAAGTTGAGAAGGTGTGGTCCTTTGTTTTTTTAAAATTGGAGGGCTTGATCTGCCTTTTCTCATTTTCTCTCTCTTAAAGCTTTTGCTTCGATCTTTGATAATTGACTCCATCCTGTGGGCCTTGATTGTCATTTCTACAAAAGTCTTGCATTCAAAAGTTGCTACTATCATATAGATCTCATCCCTAAGCCCCCATTCAAACTTGTCGCACATTTCCTTTTTTGTTTGGAACATACTCTTGGCGTAGTGACTAAGTTGAAAATGTCACACTTATATTCCATTACAGACATTCTATCTTGCCTCAACTACAAAAAGTCCTTGTTCATTTTCTCAAAAAACATTTGGTTGATGTATCTCTCTCTAAAAGTTTCTAAGAAGAGGTCCCACGCAATCAATGGTTATGGGTAACGCAAACCAAGGTCTCCCACCATTGGTACACTTCCCTTTTCGACAAAGATACGACCCATCGAAGACTTTCTTCATTATTACATTTTATTTCCTTGATTACCCTACAAAATTGAGACAACCACTGCTCAGCTATCGTAGGGTCATCTCCCTTACCACCAAGAAATTCATTGGCACTTGTCTTTCGAATTTCTCAGACAGGATTAGTCATAGAAGGAGGCACAGCAAGTGCATGGGGAGCATGCTAAATCAGGCAAAGCACTTCAAGGTGGGGTTGATGAGGGTGTTGTGGTAGTTTCTCTTTCTAATTTCACATGAATTATGTCATCAAGGCAAAGAACATGTTTCAAAATGCATTTCCTGCATTTCCTACGTTTCAGACATCTTTCTTATCTTACTACAAATGAAAAGTTATCTTCGTATGAAACATTAAAAACTAAGCCAAATGTGTTTTATGCATGGTACGAGTGTGACACTACCTTTGATTTCTCTGAGAATTTGCTAAACCTTGTCTTTGATACCAAATTTGTAATGTCCCAATCCTAATCGTTAAGGAGGATTTAAGAATAGTGAATCACTATTTGAAATCACTATTTCTTAAACCATATTGGGTGTAAACAATAAAAATAAATTACACCGTTGCTCTTGTACATATATATATCTATATAAGAGGTGCGAAACCTTAATCAATTGAAGTTGTATAAATTTGGACTTAATGTGGAACGTAATAACTTTACTAAATTTTTTTATCAAACCTACAATTTCAAAAGCATAAGCTCCAATGTACAAAGTTCATTCTTCAAAATGAAATCATCATGACAACACTCCCATGCCATTCAAAATACAAAATACATAGGAATCTCATGGCAGTGATTTATTCTCTAGCATAGTCTTTCGAGATTTCTTTGCTTCGTTAGCAAGTTTGAGAATGAAAGGTAATTAAGTAAGTTCAAAGAACTTAGCGAGTCCCAAAAGTATACAATTCCATAATCCTATACGGTTCAAGTAAGCCTTTCCATCTCAGCACAGGCACACAATTCACCAGTTAGTGAATCCCAACACAGACAGATAACATATCAAGAAAGCCTTCTTCGTGTTGGCCAAAACCCTATACCATTTTCAAAGTCATACCATTAGTTCATTTCTTTTCCTTTGTCATGCCTTTCCAATCTGGTTTGCAATAACACTTGCCTTACCAGAGGCTATACAACCATTTTCATGTATTGTGATCTGCCACTTAAATTCACATTTCATTGAAGCAACGCAATGAATCCATTTCCTTTTTCCTTCAGACTATATAGTTCATTTCAGAAGTGGGGGGATGGCTTAACACAAAGAAAGGCCCTTACATTTTTCACATAGATACACCCAAACAAACCATTAACAAAACCTTCTACTTGACTTGCACAAACATTGCATTTTCCACAGATAGGTATACTTACCTTGAATAATACATAAATGAAAGCCTACACATACACACATGGAGTAAGAAGGAACTCACTTGATAGATGCAGAAAAGTTTAGACAACAAGACCTTTTCCCTTATCTTGGGAGCTTTCAAGAGTTCCTTGAGCTATAATTTCAAGAGTTATCTTATCAGGTCATTTTACCCAAAGCTAAGCAAGTTTTAACAAAAACATTAACTAGAAACCCAAAATCTAAAAAATTCCTCCTTTCTCATGTTAAATTGGACCTAAGGCATAAAACCCTAAGGCCCCGTAAATAACCATGGAAATAACTTGAGCTTTATCGATCTTTACCAGGAACTTATCACCAGAGGAGTTAGCTGAATACAGTGAACCAAATCCTTCAAGAAAGTTTTAGCACTAGAGTTTTTCCAAGAAAAACGAAGAGAAAATTTGGAAAGAAACTAAAGTTCACCAAAAAAAGCATAAAACCTGTTTATGAAGCATATGTTGGCTTTATACAGGTATACACGAAAGGAAAACTTAGTGGGAAAGTTTTTTTTTATCCACTACACTACTTTCAGTGCCCGTAAGTAATAACTTTCTCTCTCATTTTAAATACTTGTCCATTGAATTTCAAAAACGTTGTCCCATACTAACTAGTCCTTTTTAAACTAACTACGTGGTTTAACTAGAACTATAAATTAACAAAATAATAATATAACCAACTATTTTTGAAGCTAAGGACTTAACACTAAGGGATAAACAATAACACTAAGGGATAATATAACCTTGTCCCATACTAACTAGTCCTTTTTAAACAAGCATATGCTGGGGGGCATATACCCTGCAGAAAAGTCAGCCAGACCTCTAAGCTCATTTTAACAAAGACTTCGCTTAAGGGCACATTCTATAGACTCTAAGAATTTAGTTATATCAAGCACTTTATTCATTCAGAACTTATTCTATAAGCCTTACTTCTATAAATAGTGCTCAAATACTTGGTTTCATCAGGCGAGATGTTATAAGACGAAAGAGAGTTGTTTCTGAACTACGTGATTGGTTTTGGTACACATGTGAAAGGAATGATTCCTAGCATAATGTAGATCTAAGCTCCTTTCGAAGGGAGATGAACCTTTTCAAGTTTTAGAAAGAATTAATGATAATTCTTATAAAATTGATCTCCTAGGTGAGTATAACTGATTGCCTCTAGACATACCAACGTCTAGAGTAGAAATCCTACATAAACGATGTGAAAAAAGGTATCCACAAGTATACGGGTTGTAACACCCCTCGCCCGTATCCCTCACTGAAATAGGGTTCAAGGTGTTACCCGACTTAAACTCAGTCAATCACACAAAAACCGTGCTGAAAAATTTCAATCAATTTAAAAAATTTCTTTTCACATGCAATCTATCCCATATATGAGCTTACGAGGTCCAAAACATTAAAACCCTATACATGCCATAGACTCGAAATACTAGGATTTACTTACACCGATAACATGAGCTCGACAGTGTGATAATATTCTGGCGAACTCCAACCCGAGCTTGTAACTGAAGTCAACAATCTATAAAACAGAGAAATGTAACAATAGAGTAAGCTTTCATAAGTTTAGTAAGTCTTAAGCAATGCAAACAAATAAATACAATTATACTTCGATTATTTAATTTCTTAAGAGGCCAAATTCTAGGGATATTGCCATCTGGCCGAATATACACAAGCACATAATGCACGTTCAGCATTCTTATCACACTTAATCTGAATTCATATAACATATTTTTATCAAATACCCTCACATACTTTCACACCCTGACCAGGTGTATCATGATCATAGGTATAGTTTTAACATTTATTTACGTACGTATCACATTACTCCCTTATGATTCACTTCAAATCAAACTCACATATGAGTACATACTACGTACCTGGCCCACTTTACGTATTAAATGTATTCATTTGGCAATCTAGCACAAGGTACCTTAGTCATAGGCTTTTCTCAAATCACCGGCATTTCGCCTGCTAGGCTCGAGGCCCGATATCATTTCACTGGCTTTATAGCCTGCTAGGCTCGAAAGCCCGACTAGTATCTTACCGACATTCTAGTCTGCTAAGCTTAAAGCCTCGAATAATCAAATCAACAAGTTCCATATAACATATTCATATCAATTGAGTACTAACATCATTCGAACATATATATAATTATACATATCAAACACTTTTCTTTCATCTCATTTTCACACTTAACATTTGATAGCTTATGCATAACATTTCACTCACATTCATTTCAAACTTATCATTCGATTATAAAAGCACATTGCATATTTACCAACATGTTATACTTGCCATTAGGCCATATAAGCATGATACAATACACTATCATTTCATCTTTAACATTCGGCTAAACCCTTATCTTACAAGGAACACCGAATTCACATAACATATCATTTCACTGGCATTACGCCTGCTAGGCACGAAGGCTCGATTACACATCACCGGCACGAAGCCTGCTAGGCATGAAGGCCCGAATACATATCACTGGCATGAAGCCTGTTAGGCACGAAGGCCCGAATACACATCACCGGCACGAAGCCTGCTAGGCACGAAGGCCCAAATATAATACCAACACTAGGCCTGTGGGATTTATCCCGGATATAATACCAGCACGAAGCCTGTGGGATTTAACCCGGATATTTTACCAGCACGAAGCCTGCGAGTCTTTAAGCCCGGATACACATCAAATATCATGCATATTTAATTATATATTAACACATCTCATTCAACATATCACATTTCGATTTCACCATTCAAACTTAACCCATAGTGACCATTCGACTATAAGTTATATGCATAAATTATTTATCGCGCAACTTAGTTCAAGTAGAACCAAAAGGTCACGATTCATCTAATATATACATATTGCTCACTGATTCGCACACAACCTTTCAAATTAGCAATTATAAGATGGTTCCGCACATAGCCCATCCTTATCGATAATTTACGATGGTTTTACCCTTACTCACATATATGTCATAGGCATTTTTACCTATGCTTCTCAATTCACATTCATGATTCAATTCCAATCGATTTAACATGCCTAAGTACATATCGCATACCGGAATAATTTACTTTACGAAACGATTCCACATATTGTATTAGCCCATAGTCTTATAGCACCACACTTTTAATGGTTTACCTCATCGAAGTTCACATTTAATCACTTTAGTGCCAAGCCATATTCGGCTATCACAAAGGACTAATAATAATAATTTTATACACATCATGGTTTCCTTTAGGTATTTAATAATCACAAATCGTGATATCTCCACCAACACATATACGACATAGTTTATTCATTGTAACACTCATTTAGTGCATCAAATTTCCAAATCCAATTAACTTAAGCATAATAGCCATAATCGGCTTATAGCCTTAAATCATTACATATTCGGCACATTAACTAAATAAAATTTACATTCCCTTTACCATATTAATTTAACTCTTGGGCATATAAAAAGGAATCAAGCTTAAACACTTAAGAACTTACCTCGAATGTTGCCGAATGATTACAAAGGCTATTCGATTACTTTGTCTTTTCTCTTATCCGAATTTGCCCCTCTATGCTCTTGAGTTTAAAATTTAAAGATTTTAAACTAGTCATTATTCGACTATTCAAGCATGACTTTCAAAATATAATATATATATATATTCAACTTTCACACCTATTGATCATAGTAAGCTTATAAGAAATCAATAAGCAACTCATTAACAAATTTTTGTCAATGTTTACCACATAATCATAATTTCACTGCAAGCTGTCTTCCTAAGCAACAATCACTAAATCATTTATAACTGGAGCTACAAAACTCCAAATCAAGATCTGTTAATTTTCTCTGAAAATAGACCCATATATATTTTACCCATAAAATTTTCAGGAATTTTGGTTTGGTCAATCAATACCATATTTTTCTTAAAGTTTCATTTATTTCACTGTTTAACTAGTCTGACCACTCTTCACTAAAAATCAAATTTCTCAATGTAAAAAAATCAAAATATGTTCTCGTTTATTTCATTTGAAACTAGACTCATTATGGAGCCTAAGCATGTAAACTTCATCTTATAAAGATTTGTGAACAATTTATAATGATTTTATAAAAAAAGAATAGAGGATCTAGAAGTCATTCTGACCCTGTCCCACATCACTTCAAATATCTCATCATCAGAAATTATTTTGCTTACAAAGTTTCTTTGATAAGAAACTAGACTCATTAAGATTTAATTACATAAGTTATTCAGCTTCTAACTCATCTCCCACAATTTATGGTGATTTTCCAAAATCACGTTACTGCTGCTGTCCCAAGTAGATTTATTACCAATTCACTCTTTCACACATACCTTGCATGCATGTTATTTAAACATGGCTATCACAAATCAATCATCACATACCTATAACTTCACTTAAGCATAATCTTCCTTTCATCATTTTAAAGCACAACATTACTCAATATTATCCAAGTTCACATTCGGCCATAATACACACAACATGTTAGCCGATTTTTCCCCTTAGCATCTAAGGCACATGCATGCTCATTTACTTGGCTCAACTTCATCTATTCTCCATTTTTCATCAAAAGAACATGAAACAACAACCATTTCTCTCATTTCCATTCATGACCGAATGCTCACAACACAACCAAATATCAAAAATATGCTTCATGGGTTAAGGTAGAAACAAGAAAAACCCATGAACATCAAAATAGAAGCAAAGCACTATGAACTTACCTTGGATTTTCTTCCCCGAGTGACCGAACATTCAAGAGCTCTTTTCCTCTCCTTTTTCTTACATTTTCGGCTACCATGAACAAGGATGGACAAAACTTTTCCTTCACTTCCTTTTGTTACTCTTATTATTCTAATTACCCAACAATTTATGACACAAAATGGCATATAATATTTGTGCCATACACATGCCATAATTTCAATAAAAAAATTTGCACATGTTGTCTACCACCAACATGATGGCTGGCCACTACATGTAAAATGGGAGATTTGACATGCAAATCCTCCTATTTTACACTACAATTTGGCCTATAGCATTTTCAGAAATTTTCACATAGGTCCTATTTCATAATTTTACTCTCAAATGACAAAATCAAAGCATGAAATTTTCACACATGCACTTTCACATATAATAAACACAGAATATAGCATTTAATTATTTTTGTGACTCGGTTTTGTGATCCCGAAACCACTTTCTGACTAGGGCCAAATTAGGGCTGTCACGCGGGTCAAGTTGTAACATAGTTACAATGGCGTAGGTAAGTACTCTAAGGATTGTACCCAATGAAGGCAAGCACTAAATTAATTTTAATCTAAGCATAAATGGATCTAATTAATACTCTAATTGAATTATAGTACAAAAAATTAAAAGAGAGTTTTTTTTTTGTAACTATACTAGAAAATAATAAGAAAAAAATAAAAGGAAATTAAATAATTGAAAAGCAAGAGATCAAATAATCAAATATGAACCAAATCTAGGCATGGGTGATTAGCTCGTTTTGGTAGTCATAATTAACTGTAGTATTAGGTTTTATTGTTCAATCAACTAGTCAATGCCCCAGTAGGATCTCCGATACATCCACAAAATGCTGAACCGGTAAGAACCACTTATCTTTTGTGTAAGAGCCCGTTTTTAGTCAATTCAGAATAGTGGTTTCGAGACCAAAAATTTAAACTTGAATTATTTCTTTTATTATTATTTTAATTCCTACAACATGATAGTATGATTGTGTGAAAGTTCCATTTAGAAATTTTATTGTTTGATTAGTCAATTTGATAAAAAGGACTGAATCGCGTAAAGTGCAAAAGTGTTGTTCTAATAGCTAAAGTGTCAAACAGTTGTAGAACCTTAATGTAAGGGTCCTTAAATAGTAATTAGACCATTATAATGGTAAGTGGGAAATATTGGTCATTAAATGGATGATTTAAATGGTTTTATAATAAGGTTAAAATAGTAAATTAGAAACTAAAGTTAAATTAAATAAAACAAATATTAGTATCATCTTTCTTCTTCACTTTGTCAGCCAAAAATAAGAAGAAAAGAACTCCATGGATGCATGTTGATTCAGATAAGCTTGGTAGCTCAATTGGTGAGTGAATATTGTCCCGTTTTTAATGATTTCTATGTTTTTGAGATCGTTGCAGCTTATTTAAGCTAGCCTAGGGACTAATTTGCAAAACTGTTAAAGATTTTAGATGTTTCCATTGATGAAATAGCATGTGTTTTGAAGTTTCTTGATAGATTATGAATGCTTATTGATAGATATAGAAGTTTTGTTAAGTGATTTTTAGTAAAATGCAAAATAGGAATTAAGTTGAGAAATGTTAAAACTTTGTGGTTAAAATGTGAAATAAATGAAAAATATGGGCCTCTAGGGGCAATATAGTAATTCATCTTGCATGGGTTTTTTGTGATTTTATGGAATAAAGACTAAATTGTAAAAGTGGTGAAACAATAAGGGAAAATGTTTAAGTGTGCTTAAATGAGTATTTTGGATTAAATTGAATAGAGAGATTATTAAATGAGTTAATTTTGAATATATTTAGATCAAGAAAATGAAATTCGAATCTAGATTGGGGGAAACTAAAGTTATCGACTAATCGACTTATTTCATCGTTCCCACATCTGAGGTAAGTTCGTATGTGATAAAATTCATTATAAGTGTATTTTAAATGCTTTGATATTGTATAAGTTGGAAATACGAGACCTCAAATATGTTTGACAATGACTCGATGGTAATTCAGCATTTGAAATTCTGGTTGAACCTTAGCAATAGTTTAGGATACTAGTGACATGTCATTAAGGAACATTGATTTGGCTTCAGGCCATGATATTAGCACTTCGGGTGCAAGTTATACCGATTTGGGTTTGGGCCATGAATATCGGTTGATTTGGCTTCGGGCCATGATATCAGTACTTCGGATATAAGTTACCTTGATTTGGCTTTGGGCCATGGTATAGGTACTTAGTGTGCAAGACTCCTGAGCATCTGACTTCTATTCCCAATGGTTCAAAAGGTAAATCAATGATGTGATTGAGAATAAGGTTGGTACGAGATGGTACAGGTATGTGCATAAACCATATTAGCTTTGAATCAAAGAAATGGTGAAGAAAGTATATAGTTTTGTGAATGAGTAATTTATAGGCTTGCTAGTTGATGTGAATTCATGTATCTATAATCAATTGTTGAATTATGTGTTTATGATTATATCAATTTTATTTCATACGAGCTTACTAAGCTTTATAGCTTATATCGTTATTTTTCTATTTTATAGTTAATTCAAAGCTAGCTTGGATTTAGGAATGGTCGGAGATTTCATCACACTATCCTACAAACTATTTGGTACCTTTAAGCATATATTTTGAGTATATGGCATGTATAGGAACTTTGGTAATCCTGGTTACATTTTGGTAATGATTTTGGCCATTTGAAATGGTTTGTAAATGTATGTCTTGGGTTGTATATAGTAGCCATGAGAGTTGGCTTATCTTGAGTTAATTTGCTTGTGTATAAGTAAATGTGCCTATAGTTTATGTTATGTAAATTGAGGTTGGTTTTGTGATGCTTATTAATAGTTGGTATTATGGAAGTTGAATGTTGATATTGGTGGTGTTATTTGTTTGTGAATAAGGTAAAAAATGCATGTTTTAAGTAGCCATATTGATGATCTAAGTTTATGAGATTTTGGGAATGAATGGATTGGTCTATTTTACAACTGGTGTATATTAAGAAATGTGGTATAGAATATGCATGGATTAGGTTTGAATTGGCTAGTTTAAATGCCTATTTATGCCTTCGGATGGTGAAAATTGATGTGTTATAGGTATATTCAAATTTGGGTGGCAAATTGGCTTGGTGAATAGCCTATTTTTCTCCATATGGGCAGAGACACGGGCGTGTGTCCCAGTCGTATGTGACACACGGTCATGTTACACAATTGTGTGTCCCCTGGTGTTGAATTGGAAACCAAATCAATATGCTCCACATGGTCTCAAACACGGGCGTGTGACTTGGCCATGTGGCAAAACTCAGTATACCCTATAGGTTTGGCATGGCCTAGCATACGGCCTGGCACACGGGTGTGTATGGCCATTTTTAGGGCACACGGGCGTGTGTGTTGGCCGTGTGACCCAAGTCAAAGAGTTACATGGGGTCAAACATGGGCTGGGACATGGCCATGTGCTTCCATTTCGAATGTCCACATGGCTCGTGACACGAGGTGTCTAGTGACCGTGTAAGAGACACAACATACGGGCGTGTGTCCCTTATTTTTAGAAAAAAAATTCTAAGTTTTGTAAAAATTTCTTAAGCTATCAGTTTAGTTCCAAACCACTCCCAAAGCATGTTTAGGGCCTCTAGGCTCGTTATAGTGACATTATGCTTGAGTTTGAATAATGTTTGCATGAAATGTGAAATTATATGTGAATTGAATGTTTAAATGTTTTATAAGTTCGGTAATACTCTGTAACCCTATTCCAGCGTTGAATACAGGTAAGGGGTGCTACATTTATTGGTATCAGAGCTGAGGTTTAGTCGATTCCTAATGTAGCACATGTAAGCGTCAAGCTATACATGCCATATATAAACTATGATAGTGTGATAACTCCTGACATTTTAAAATGTGTTTTCATATAGTAAATGGATTCCAATCGAGTTGTAGCTGATGAGGTTGAACGTAATGCGCTAGCTCCCGCTCATGGGATAGCGCCTTCTGAATCTAGACCTGTATCCGGTAGCCAGAGAAGAGGCTAAAGAAGCCTTCTTCCAAATGATGAACGAGTGGTTCACTCAACATGTTCGGACCAATCCAGCTGCTCAACTACCTGCACCCTTATCTAATCCTCAATCGATCCTTGTAGCCCCTCAAGTTGTGGAATTCTAGCAACTAAATAAGCCTCCGGTTAATAAAATTCGTAAGTACGGGGCCGAGGAGTTTAGAGCTACCGTTGGTGACGATCTTGAGAGACTTGAATTTTGGCTTGAAAACACTATTCGAGCATGTGATGAACTGTCGTGTACTCTAGCTAAGAGTTTAAAGTGTGCCATTTCATTATTGAGAGATACAGCGTATCAGTGGTGGAATACATTAGTATCTGTGGTACCTAGAGAACAGGTCACCCGGGAATTCTTTCAAACTGAATTCAGGAAGAAATATATAAGCCAATGGTTTCTCGATCAAAGGCACAAAGAGTTTTTAGAATTGAAACAGGGTTGTATAACCATAACCGAGTACGAGAGAGAATTTGTGTGGTTGGGCAAATATGCTTGAGAGTATGTTTCTACCAAAGAGATCATGTGCAAGTGGTTTGTTAACAGTTTGAATAAAGACATTAAACTTCTGGTCGGGATTTAAAATTTGAACGAACGTGTTGTATTAGTTGACCGGGCTTGTAAAGCCAAAGACTTTAGCCGAGAAAAAAGGAAAGCTGATTCAGAGGCTATAGATTTGAGAAAAAGACCGATGAATAAACCTTATCTTTCTTAATCAAAGAAATCCTGAGATTTGTATAATCGATCAAATGCATCAGTGGGATACTAGATTAGAGATCGTGGCAATCAACATGTGAGTCCTAAAGCTCAAGCAACTTCCGTCTCAAGAATTGGCAGTAGGAGAAACAATAAACCCGAGTGTCAACAGTGTGGGAGATGACATTTTGGAGAGTGTTGGAATAAGAGTAATAAAGCTTGTAACAGCTTGAAACATGGCCTAGTCGGAACAGTGGTTACGACACCACAACTCTGAGGTAGAAATATTTATTTTATGATTATTTTAGAGTCCATGATATGTTTGAGTGATTGTGTGCAAATTTTGTTAAGTAATTTTATCGATAAAGTGCCCAATTTTATTATTAGGATTAAATTGCATTAATTGCAAAATATGAGTTCTAAAATATAAGTACTTGTTTAGAATGGGGGTTTAAACTAGAATTTTTTAAATGAAAAATAGATCATCATATTTTGGTATGGACAAAATTAGACATGGAAGGGTAAAATTGAAGGTTTAGCAAAAAGGGGTATTTTGGTCATTTCGGTGTTTTAAGGCATAAAAGACAATTTAAAATCAAAAAATCTACTCATTCTCTTCCCCATGCCGCCAAAATTTTCAAGAAGCCATGGTTAGGGTTTTAAGCTTTTCAAAGCTCAATTGTAAGTGCATTTGAGCCCCGTTTTTAATGTTCATCGTATTTTTGAAATTTCAGTAACTCGGTTTAGCTATTTCTACCATTATTTTGAGTTAAAGTTTGATTTTAAAAATTGACCCATGTTGAATAATTGTGTATTTTGATGAATTATGGTAGATTATGCATGTCTATGATTAGAGAAACGAGTTTTATTAGATGATTTTTGATGAAATCGTATAAAAGGCGTTAAATTGTAGAAGTTATAAATTGGTCATAAGTGTGTGAATTAGTGAGAATTTGAAGTTTCCATAGAAGAGAAAAATGTTAAGCATGTCATGAAACATATGAAAATTTAATAAAAATTATTTTACAAGCTTAGGGGTAAAAGTGTAATTTTTGTAAATTTAGAGGGCAAAATTAAATTTTCTAAAATTTGATATGTGAATTGAATTGATTAGTGTGTTGATAAAAGGTGTTAAATGAGTGCTATTTGACATGTTAGATCAAGAAAACATGAAATTTGGACTAAGATCGGGGAAGAACGAAGTTGTGGGCTAAGTTGTGAAAATTAGTCGTTTTGGCATTCGAGGTAAGTTGGTGTGATAATAATAATGTAATAAAATTGTAATTTATATTTTAAAGTTAAATTAGTGAATTAATTGAATTGTGTTGAATTAAATGTTTAATATGCCAAGTTTATAAATCGATTTAAAAATATGTCTATGGTACAAGAAAGTGCATTGAAATATTGTATTTAAATGTGATTTCTATGATTATGCATATTATAAAAAAATTGTGAATTAGTGCTGTTACGAGACAAGTGATTAAGTGAATGTTGAATAAGTGTTAATAAGTGAAACCGAAACAAATCCCGATTGAACCTTAGGAATCTATAGGCTACATCTCAGTGGTAGCTTCGGCTACAATATAGTGGTAGCTTTGGCTATAATACAGTGGTAGCTTTGGCTACAATAAGTGGTAGCTTCTGCTACGTTAAAGTGATAGCTTCGGCTATATTACAGTGTGGCACTTTGTGCCTTATTCCGTGTATCCTTTAGTATTCCATAGGGTTCAACAGGTATTGAATTGATATAATGAAAAGTGATTAAATGTGAAAAGGTTCTAATCATGTGATAATAATGTGCAAGTGAACATCGTGTTTGAGGCATTTATATGTGTAAGTGTGAATATGAATCTTTTGACAGCCCTAATTTGACCCTAGTCAGAAAGTGATTTCGGGACCACAAAACCGAGTCATAAAAATAATTAACCGTTATATTTTATGCTTATTGTATGTGAACATGCATGTGTGAAAGATACATACCTTAATTTTGTTATTTGAATGTGAAATTTATTAAATAGGACTTATGTGAGACAATTGTGAAATGTGATAGCTAAATTGTAAAGTGGTCTATTAATGCATGTTGTCAAAAAGGTGGACTTGCATGTCAAATTAGCCATTTTTTTTAATGGCCGGCCATGATATTGATTAATATATATTATATGTGTTTTATATTAGCATTTTAATATACAAAATAAATAAGAAAATAAGATAAAGAGTTAGTGGGAGGAAAAACCAAAGTGAATCCATTTTTACTCCATTGCCGTAGCTTGAAGTGAGGAAGAAGGAAATTATTGCTTAAATTTTCAGCTTAGGTGATGGCTATAATGAGGTAAGTACTAAGAAATTCTTGAAAAATTATGCATACTTTGGATGATTGGTTTGAATGCTACCTATTCCATGTTTTAAATTTGGGTTATTTGGGGGTTTGAAATTCGGTCAAGAAGCTAGAACTTTTAGTATATATATATTTTCTTTATTAAATTGGATAGTAATGTGGAGAATGATGAATTGTTAAATTGCTTTTAACTTGAAGGTAGAGGTTAGAATGTGTTTTAGGGAGATGCAGAATGTGGTTATTGTAGGTATCTTAAGAAATAATATTGTGGCTTGAGTTGCTAACACTCGGTTAAGGACTATGAGGATTAACAATTTCGGTATGATGTATAGGTGTTAATTACCATGTAATTAGATGATTTGAAGATTAAGTAGTGGCTTAAATTCTTAGTGGCAAATGGTTGTTATGGTGAAATGCAAATGTTAATATTTAGTTGCTAGTGTTTATATGTGTGTTAGCCGAATTTGAACTTGAATAATGATTTGAGCACAATGTGTTGTATTGATATTATGCTTAAGTGAAGTTATAGATATATATATAATGAAATTGATTGGTGATACACATGTTTAAATAATATGTATGCAAAGGATGTGTGAAAGAGTGAATTAGTAATAATCTGTTTGGGACAGTAGCAGTAAAGTGATTTTGGAAAATCACCATAAATTGTGGGAGTTGAGTTAGAAGCTGAATAAATTATGTAATTAAAGCTTGATGAGTCTAGTTTCCTATAAAAGAAACTATAAAAGCAAAAGAATTTCCAAAAATGAGATATTTGAAGTAATGTGGGACAGAGTCAAAATGACTTCTAGATCCCCTGTTCTATTTTTATAAAATCACTATAAAACGTATAAAAATAGTAAAATGATGAAATTTATATGGTTAGACTCCTTAATGAGTCTAGTTTCAAATGAAATACACAAAAACATGTTTTGAATTCTGTACAATGAGAAATTTATTTCGTAGTGAAGAGTGGTCAGATTAGTCAAACAGTGAAACAAGGGAAACTTTAGGAAAAATCTGGTATTGATTGGCTAAATTAAAAATTTTTAAACTTTTATGGATAAAATATAAATGAGTCTATTTTCAATGAAAATTTACGGCAATTGATTTTGAGTTTCGTAGCTCAAGTTATAAATAATTTAGTGACTGTTGCTCAGGAAGTCAACTTATAGTGAAATTGTGATTATATTGTAAACATTGATAAAAATTTGCTAATGAATTGCTTATTGATTTCTTATAAGCTTACTATAATTTGTATGTGTGAAAGTCGAATATATATGTATTATATTCTGAAAATAATATTTGAATAGTCGATTAATGATTAGTTTAAAATTTGTTGAATTAAAGCTCAAGAGTATAGGGGGCAATTTCGAATAAGGGAAAAGAGAAAGTAACCGAGTAGCCATTTCGCAACCGTTCAAATATATCCGAGGTAAGTTTTAAGTAGTTTCCTTTAGTATATAATTGACGATGCCACTATAAGAGTATAGTAGGTAAATTGTGATATTTGGCTTGCACTTGAATTAAGATGTATAATAGATAATGCATGTATATGACTTATAGTTTGATGGCCACTTTGAATTTAAGATTAAATGATGAAGAGAATGAGTGATATAAGATATAACGATTGAACTGAAATGTAAATGATGATGTGCGTATCGAGTTTATATTCGAATGTAATATACGACTATTAAGTGATAAGAAAACTGACATGTGTTATGATAAAATGTGTATGAGATTGAAAATATCCAGACATGAGGTCCTCAGGCTATATGCTGGAAAAATATCCAGACATGAGATCCGCAGGCTATATGCTAGAAATATATCCGGACTTGAGGTCCGCAGGCTACGTGCTGGAAAAATATCTGGGTTAAAGACCTGCAAGCTTACGCTAGTAATGTATTCCGAGCTCTAAGATTTGATAGAACTGATGCCAGTAAGTTAAATAAGATTTCGACTTTGAATATCAGTGGTAAACATCGTTGCATAAGTATTATATGTTTTACATGTTAAGGTTTGTGTTATGTGCTTATATTTGAATTGATTTTTAAGTGATTTACTAGCATCAAGGCACGATATATATGTGTGTGTGTGAATGAATTCGGTATTTGAGGATAAGACAATAATATAATTTGTTAATGGAAGTCACCATATGAATGAATGTGATTATAGGTGTTAGTATAATCTATGTAAATAGTGAAATATGTACAAGAAGTCTTGTGTATAAATACATACATATTCGGGCAAGGGGTTTTGTAAC
Source organism: Gossypium hirsutum (assembly GCF_007990345.1). Lineage (NCBI taxonomy): Eukaryota > Viridiplantae > Streptophyta > Magnoliopsida > Malvales > Malvaceae > Gossypium > Gossypium hirsutum. The sequence goes on along the minus strand of NC_053434.1, from coordinate 67,779,367 downwards.
TAATGTACTAGTGTATATTTGGTCAAGTGAATTACAATTAGAATACAAGTTTTGTGATACTCAGTGTTCAATTTTAATGACAAGCCTCAATAGTATGAATTTGCTTAAAACTTACTAAGCCTCGAAAGCTTACTCTGTTTCTTGTCTCTCTGTTTTCTAGATCGTTGATTTTTGGCCACCGACTTAGGGATCGTCAACAGTTCATCGTACTATCAATTTGTTGGTACAGTTATTTTGGTCTCGATATGGCATGTATAGGTTGGACTGTTGACAAAAATTATATTTTGTAATTTGTAAATATCTTGGCCGTATGAAAATGGCACTTATGACTTATAAATCTGTATGTATTCAGTTCGATTTATGCTTGGGTTGGTAGATTATGTGATTGAAATTAAATGTTTAGCTTGGTAATACCTCATTGCCTATATCGACGATCGGACATGGGCTAGGGGTGTTACATTTTATTGGTATCAGAGCTACGGTTTAGTTGATTCTAGGACTAACGTAGAGTGTGAGTCTAGCTATACATGCCATATAGTATTAATATGATAGTATGATGAATTCTGACAGTTGAAAATGTGTTTTCGTATAGTAATGGATCCCGATCCCAATCGAGCGGTAGCCGATGATGTTGAAAGTGTAGCGCCTGCTCCCACGCATGGGACAGCGCCGATGGACTCTCAACCTATTGCAAGCAATCAGAACGACAAGGCTAGACAGGCTTTTTATAGTGTGATGAATGATTGGTTCAACTAATACATTCGAACTAATACGGCTGTTCCACGACCCTCACTCCCGAATAATACGCCCCCTGCACCTACGATACCTCCGGTAATTGATTAGACGAGGTTAAATAAGCCTCCGATAGATAAAATCCGAAAGCACGGGGCTACTAAATTTAAGGATACAGATAGAGATGATGCTGAGCAAGCTAAATTTTGGTTGGACAATACTATCCGAGTATTCGATGAACTATCTTCCACACCCGATGAATGCCTGAAATGTGCCATATCTCTGCTATGTGATTCTGCCTATTATTGGTGGAATACATTGGTTTCTGTTGTGCCCAAAGAACGGGTGACGTGGGAATTCTTCCAGATTGAATTCCGAAAAAAGTATATCAGTCAGAGGTTCATCGATCAGAAACGAAAAGAATTTCTTGAGCTTAAACAGGGTTCCATGTTAATTATTGATTATGAACGGAAGTTTGTCAGACTTAGTAGATATGCTCGGGAATGTGTATCGTCTGAGGATATTATGTGTAAATGTTTTGAAGATGGGCTGAATGAAGATATAAAAATGTTTGTTGGCATTCTTGAAATACGAGAGTTCGTAGTACTTGTCGATCGAGCTTGCAAAGCCGAAGAGCTCAGTAAAGAGAAAAGAAAAGCTGAAATGGGAACAAGAGAGTTCTGTAAGAGATCTTCGGAAAAGCCCTTCCAGCAGTCACCGAAGAAATTTAGAGATGATACAGGCCGATCTAAAGACACTTCGGGCTTTTCTAGACAAGACCATAATCGACCCCCAGTGAGTACGCGAGCCACTTCGGTTGCCAGTGTTGGAAACGAATGTCGGGACAGAACCGAGTGCAAGTATTATGGTAAATGGCATTCGGGGAGTTTTAGATTTCATGACCGCTCTTGTTCTAAATGTGGGTCAGCCGACCACTTTATTAAAGATTGCCCGAGATTATCCAAACAAAATGTGAATCAGAGTGGGAAACCGAGTAATACTAAAGCACAAGGTAGACCACCTAGGAATACGGGGAATGCTATCGGCGGTCAGAGAAGGTCTACAGATGTTACAACCAGATCTGAGGCTCGTGCTCCTGCTAGAGCTTATGCTATACGCGCACGCGATGATGCTTCTTCGCTTGATGTTATTACCGGTACTTTCACTCTCTTTGATACTGATGTGATTGCATTGATTGACCCTGGTTCTACTCATCCATATGTATGTGAGACTTTAGCATCCAGTAAGACTTTACCTGTTGAGTCTACTGAGTTCGTAATTCGAGTGTCGAATCCCTTGGGTTGATATGTGCTTGTCAACAAGGTATGTAAGAAATGCCCCCTAGTAATCCGAGGTTCCTGTTTTCCGCCTGACTTGATGCTTTTACCGTTTGATGAATTTGATGTTATTCTCGGTATGGATTGGTTGACCGTACATGATGCAGTTGTGAATTGCAAAAGGAAGACCATTGATTTGAGATGTGTAAATAATGAGATAATCCGAGTTGAGTCTACTGACTCGAACGGATTGCCAGCAATAATATCCTCGATGTTGGCTCAGAAATATGTAAGAAAGGGGTGTAAAGCATATCTTTCATACGTACTTGATGGCAAAGAATCAGAAAAGAAACCCGAATTAGTGCCAGTGGTTTGTGACTATTCAGATGTTTTTCTTGAAGAGTTACCGGGATTACCACCCGTTCGAGAGGTAAAATTCAGCATCAAACTTGTAGCTGGGACTACACCAATTTCAGTAGCTCCGTACCATATGGCACCAACGGAATTGAAAGGATTGAAAACTCAGTTGCAAGAGTTGACGGATAGAGGTTTCGCTCGACCGAGTTTCTCACCTTGGGGTGCACCAATATTGCTTGTGAAAAAGAAATATGGAACCATGAGATTGTGCATCGACTATCGTCAGTTGAATAAAGTGACAATAAAGAATAAATATCTGTTACCGCGTAGTGATGATTTGTTTGATCAACTGAAGGAAGCCTCAGTGTTTTCAAAGATAGATTTGAGATCGGGTTATTATCAGTTGCGAGTTCGAGACTCAGATATACCTAAAACTGCTTTCAGAATGAGATATGGTCACTACAAGTTCTTAGTGATGCCGTTTGGGCTCACTAATGCTCCTGCGGTATTTATGGACTTGATGAATCGAATCTTTAGACAGTGTTTGGATTGGTTCGTAGTTGTGTTTATCGACGACATTTTGGTCTATTCACGAGATGAAACCGAACATGCCAAGCACTTAAGATTAGTGTTGCAGATTTTATGGGATAAACAGTTATATGCTAAGTTCAATAAATGTGAGTTCTGGTTGAGAAAAGTCAGCTTTTTTGGGCATGTGGTATCCGCATCGGGTATTCGTGTTGATCCGAGTAAAATATCAGCCATACTTGATTGGAAGCCCCCGCAAAATATTACTGAAGTTTGGAGCTTTTTGGGACTTGCCGGTTACTACAGACGATTTGTAAAGGGTTTCTCGATGATAGCCACACCAATGACGAAACTACTTCAGACAGATGTTAAGTTTGAATGGTCAGAAAAATGTCAGAAAAGTTTCGATCAATTGAAAACTTGTTTGACTGAACCTCCAGTGCTAGTGCAGCCCGAATCTGGTAAAGAGTTTGTCATTGACAGTGATGCATCCTTACTTGGGCTGGGTTGTGTGTTGATGCAAGAAGGTCGAGTGGTAGCTTACGCATCGAGGCAATTGAAGTCACATGAGAAAAACTATCCGACTCATGATCTCGAATTAGCTGCCATCGTTTTCGCTTTAAAAATATGGCGACATTACTTGTTTGGAGAGAAGTGCCATGTATATTCGGATCACAAAAGCCTCAAATATTTGATGACACAAAGAGATTTAAATCTGCGACAAAGACGTTGGCTTGAGTTGTTAAAAGATTATGAGCTTGTCATTAACTATCACTCGAGAAAGGCCAACGTGGTTGCCGATGCTTTAAGTCGTAAATCACTGTTTGTTTTGCGAGCAATGAATGTACACCTGTCCGTTTCACCCGATAATGTGTTAGTAGTAGAATTTAAGGCCAAACCATTATTGATTCATCAAATACGTGAATCCTAGAAAGTTGACGATGAATTGGTTGCTAAACGAGTTGAATGTGTTTGAAATGTGGAATCAGAGTTTCAAATTGATGTCGACGATTGTTTGAGGTTCAGAAGTCGACTATGTGTTCCAAGAAATTCAGAACTTATTTCTTTAATTTTAAGCGAGGCTCATAGTAGCCGCATGTCAATCCACTCGGGTAGTACAAAAATGTACAATGATCTGAAACGTCAGTTTTGGTGGCCTGGTATGAAACGAGACATTTCTGACTTTGTTTCGAAGTGTTTGATATGTCAACAAGTGAAAGCGGAACATCAAGTGCTTTCAGGGTTACTTCAGCCGATCATGATACCGAAATGGAAATGGGATCGAGTCACGATGGATTTTGTATTTGGGTTGCCATTGTCGTCAAGCAAGAAAGATGTGATCTGGGTTGTTGTTGATAGACTGACAAAGTCGGCTCATTTTATTCCTGTACATATGGATTATTCCCTTGACAAGCTAGCTGAAATGTATGTTTCTAAGATTGTAAGGTTACATGGAGTACCTATTTCTATTGTGTCGGATAGAGATCCGAGATTCACATCGCGATTTTGGAAGAAATTGCAAGAAGCATTGGGTACCAAGTTGCATTTTAGCACCGCTTTTCATCCCCAGACTGATGGTCAATCCGAGCGGATAATTCAGATACTCGAAGATATGTTGAGATGTTGCATCCTTGAGTTTAGCGGTTCATGGGAACGGTATTTACCTTTGATTGAATTCGCTTACAACAATAGTTTTCAATCAAGCATTAAGATGGCACCTTACGAGGCTTTGTATGGTCGTAAATGCCGTACACCGTTGTTTTGGACCGAGCTTAGTGAAAGTAAAATCTTCGGGGTTGATTTGATTAAAGATGCTGAGCAGAAAGTAAAAGTAATCAGTGAAAGTCTGAAAGTAGCTTCAGATCGTCAGAAGTCGTACGCGGATTTGAAGTGAAAAGACATTGAATATCAGGTTGGAGACAAAGTGTTTCTTAAAGTTTCACCTTGGAAAAAGGTGCTCAGATTTGGCTGTAAAGGCAAATTGAGTCCGAGGTTCATCGGGCCGTATGAGATATCCGAATGAATTGGGCCAGTCGCATATAGACTGATTTTACCCCCTGAACTTAAAACGGTTCACAACGTTTTTCATGTCTCGATGCTTTTACATTATAGATCTGATCCATCGTACATAATTAATCCATCAGAGGTTGAAATTCAATCTGATTTGAGTTATGAAGAAGAACCGATTCGTATCCTAGCTCGCGAGGTGAAAGAGTTGCGAAACAAAAAGGTTCCGTTAGTAAAGGTGTTATGGCTCAAACACGGGATCGAAGAAGCAACTTAGGAAACTGAAAACTCTATGAAAGAACGATACCCAAATCTATTCATTGGTAAGATTTTCGGGGACGAAAATTCCTTAAGTGGGGGAGAGTTGTGACAGCCCTAATTTGACCCTAGTCGGAAAGTGGTTTTGGGACCACAAAACCGAGTCATAAAATAATTAACCATTATATTTTATGCTTATTGTATGTGAACATGCATGTGTGAAAGATACATACCTTAATTTTGTTATTTGAATGTGAAATTTATTAAATAGGACTTATGTGAGACAATTGTGGAATGTGATAGCTAAATTGTAAAGTGGTCTATTAATGCATGTTGTCAAAAAGGTGGACTTGGATGTCAAATTAGCCATTTTTTTTAGTGGCCGGCCATGATATTGATTAATATATATTATATGTGTTTTATATTAGCATTTTAATATACAAAATAAATAAGAAAATAAGATAAAGAGTCAGTGGGAGGAAAAACCAAAGTGAATCCATTTTTACTCCTCCATTGCCGTAGCTTGAAGTGAGGAAGAAGGAAATTATTGCTTAAATTTTCAGCTTAGGTGATGGCTATAATGAGGTAAGTACTAAGAAATTCTTGAAAAATTATGCATACTTTGGATGATTGGTTTGAATGCTACCTATTCCATGTTTTAAATTTGGGTTATTTGGGGGTTTGAAATTCAGTCAAGAAGCTAGAACTTTTAGTATATATATATTTCTTTATTAAATTGGATAGTAATGTGGAGAATGATGAATTGTTAAATTGCTTTTAACTTGAAGGTAGAGGTTAGAATGTGTTTTAGGGAGATGCCGAATGTGGTTATTGTAGGTATCTTAAGAAATAATATTGTGGCTTGAGTTGCTAACAATCGGTTAAGGACTATGAGGATTAACAATTTCGGTATGATGTATAGGTGTTAATTACCATGTAATTAGATGATTTGAAGATTAAGTAGTGGCTTAAATTCTTAGTGGCAAATGGCTATTATGGTGAAATGCTAATGTTAATATTTAGTTGCTAGTGTTTATATGTGTGTTAGCCGAATTTGAACTTGAATAATGATTATAGCACAATGTGTTGTATTGATATTATGCTTAAGTGAAATTATAGATATATATGTAATGAAATTGATTGGTGATACACATGTTTAAATAATATGTATGCAAAGGATGTGTGAAAGAGTGAATTAGTAATAATCTGTTTGGGACAGCAGCAGTAAAGTAATTTTGGAAAATCACCACAAATTGTGGGAGTTGAGTTAGAAGCTGAATAAATTATGTAATTAAAGCTTGATGAGTCGAATATATATGTATTATATTCTAAAAATAATATTTGAATAGTCGATTAATGATTAGTTTAAAATTTGTTGAATTAAAGCTCAAGAGCATAGGGGGCAATTTCGAATAAGGGAAAAGAGAAAGTAACCGAGTAGCCATTTTGCAACCGTTCAAATATATCCGAGGTAAGTTTTAAGTAGTTTCCTTTAGTATATAATTGACGATGCCACTATAAGAGTATAGTAGGTAAATTGTGATATTTGGCTTGCACTTGAATTAAGATGTATAATAGATAATGCATGTGTATGACTTATAGTTTGATGGCCACTTTGAATTTAAGATTAAATGATGAACAGAATGAGTGATATGAGATATAACCATTGAGCTAAAATGTAAATGATGATGTGTGTATCGAGTTTATATTCGAATGTAATATACGCCTATTAAGTGATAAGAAAACTGACATGTGTTATGATAAAATGTGTATGAGATTGAAAATATCCAGACATGAGGTCCTCAGGCTATATGCTGGAAAAATATCCGGACATGAGATCCGCAGGCTATATGCTAGAAATATATCCGGACTTGAGGTCCGCAGGCTACGTGCTGGAAAAATATCTGGGTTAAAGACCTGCAAGCTTACGCTAGTAATGTATTCTGAGCTCTAAGATTTGACAGAACTGATGCCAGTAAGTTAAATAAGATTTCGACTTCGAATATCAGTGGTAAACATCGTTGCATAAGTATTATATGTTTTACATGTTAAGGTTTGTGTTATGTGCTTATATTTGAATTGATTTTTAAGTGATTTACTAGCATCAAGGCACGATATATATATATATGTGTGTGTGAGTGAATTCGGTATTTGAGGATAAGACAATAATATAATTTGTTAATGGAAGTCACCATATGAAAGAATGTGATTATAATGTGATTATAGGTGTTAGTATAATCTATGTAAATAGTGAAATATGTACAAGAAGTCTTGTGTATAAATACATATATATTCGACCAAGGGGTTTTGTTACTAATGTACTAGTGTATATTTGGTCAAGTGAATTACAATTAGAATACAAGTTTTGTGATACTCAATGTTCACTTTTAATGACAAGCCTCAATAGTATGAATTGCTTAAAACTTACTAAGCCTCGAAAGCTTACTCTGTTTCTTGTCTCTCTGTTTTCTAGATCGTTGATTTTTGGCCACCGACTCAGGGATCGTCAGCAGTTCATCGTACTATCGAATTTGTTGGTACAGTTATTTTGGTCTCGATATGGCATGTATAGGTTGGACTATTGACAAAAATTATATTTTGTAATTTGTAAATATCTTGGCCATATGAAAATGGCAATTATGACTTATAAATCTGTAAGTATTCAGTTTGATTTATGCTTGGGTTGGTAGATTATGTGATTGAAATTAAATGTTTAGCTTGGTAATACCTCATTGCCTATACCGACGATCGGACACGGGCTAGGGGTGTTACAAACCTTGTGAATAAGTGCAGGTATATATGTGTAAACTATGAGCAATAAGCTCGTTTTATGATTGTACTTTGGTAAGGTTGATAAGAGGTAAGTGTTACCATTAATGCAACTATAGAGAAAGCATGAAATAGTGAATTTTAAAAGTAAAGCAGATTTGGACTGTACTAGTCATGTACATTTGAAAAACCGCCAAAAATGGTAGGAATTGAATTAATAATTTAATAAGATATGAAATTAAAGGTAATTGAGTCTATTTTCATAGAAATAAAATGGTGTGAGCAAATGAATTATACTTTATGAGATATTTAAATTGTTGTGAGACTGGTTTTGAATGATTATGTGATCCCCTGTTCTGACTTTGAAAAATCATTATAAATTGTAAAAAAATAATTATGGTTCATGGTTTATATGCTTAGAATCCTTATTGAGTATATTTTATATTGGAATAAACGAAAACATTATTTGAATTCTGTATATTGAAATATCTTAGTTTTTGTGAGGAGATGTCAGAACCGTAAAATAGTGAAATAGGGGAAATTTTAATGAATAAACTGTATTAATTGGCTAAGCCAAAAATTATAAAAATTTTATGGAAATAAGGTATATGAGTCTGATTTTAGGAAAATTTACAGAACTTAATTTCAAGTTCTGTATCTTATGAAATTATTAAATTAGTGACTGTGACTCAGGAAAATAGTTTAAACTGAATTTGAGTAAAAAGGTGAAATCATGTGAATATTGATTCTATTTTCTTTAGCATACTTATTGAGGAATGGGTTAATATTGTTAATTAAATTTTTTATTATTATATGCCAACTTACTAAGTTATAAAACTTGCACTACTTTCCCATTTCTCTCATTGCTTTTCAGGATTGGCTCGGGGTTGGAGATCGTTGGAGGTATCATCACACTATCAATTTGTGAGGTTGGAATAACAGAAATTCTTATTTATCTATAAGTGAGTGGCATGTATAGAGATTTAGTTTTTGGTATTATGTAATATTATGATTTAGCCAAATGTATAGGCTCATACTATCCCATTGTATAAAGCCATGATGTATGGCTCACAATGGCTATAAGTAAGTAAACCTATTTTATGTATACATGAGTAATGTCTTGATGTGGTTAAGATAAATATAACTAAGAGTATGACAAAGGTCGATATATCGTATATTAGTACAAAGAGTTAAGAACATAAAAAGGGCTTGGAAAATAGCCTAATGTGTGCCACATGGGCTAGAGGCACGGCTGTGTGTCTCAATTGTGGGTTAGGACACGGCCACCGCACGGGCGTGTGGTTTGGCCGTGGTGCATAAACAGAATGCTCGATGTTTTTAACACGGGCGTGTATGACCACACGGCCTGCCCACACGGGCGTGTGTGACCACACGGCCTGCCCACACGGGCGTGGCCCATGTCACACTGGTGTACGACCCCTGTTTTAGTGAAAAATGTATAAATGTTCGAAAAGTTCTAGTTTGGTTCCGAACCAACTTCAATGATTGTTTTAGGTCTCATAAAGCCCATAATAGGGACATAGAGGGTACTCATGAAAGGTTTTAATATATAATTGAAATGTATGTATCAGAAAAGTGTATAAGAGTGTAGTAATGCCTCATACCCGGATCTGGCGGTGGTTAGAGGTAAGGGTTGTTACCAAGCTTGTTTCAAATATGTCTCGCCAGATCATTTTATTCGAGATTACATGTGACACCCCTAATGTGACCCTAGTCGGAAAGTGGTTTCGGGACCACAAAACCAAGTCATAAAAATAATTAACCGTCATACTTGATGCTTATTATATGTATATATGCATGTGTGAAAATTTCATGTTTGAATTTTGTTAATTGAAAGTGAATTTTATTAAATAGGACTTATGTGTGAAACTTTTGAAATGTGATAGGTTAATCTATAAGAATCTATTAATGCATGTTAGGACATGCTTGTACTTGCATGTCAAATTACCCAAAATGTTAGGTAGTGGCCGGCCATGCTAGGGGTTAAAACATATTATAAACATTTTGTGTTAAAATGTTGTGTGAGAAATAATAAAATACTAGTTAATGGGAGGAAAAACCAAAGTTGTCTCACCCTTGCTCCTCCATTGCCGTGACTTGAGGGAGGAAGAAGAAAGTTTGGTTGCTTTAATTTTTGGCTTAGAAGATGGCTAGAAGGAGGAAAAACTATGATTTTAGCTAGTTAGGTAGCTAAAATTTCAAGTAACTCGGTAATCCATCGAAGAAGAAGAAGAGGGCTGCAACAAAAAGAAAAATGGAGACAGTTTGCATGTTGAAGGAAACTAAGGATTTAGCTTGTTTAAGAGTTGTATCCTAAGTTGGTAAGTTTTCTAAGCTCCCCTCTATCTTTAACTTTGTTGTAAAGAAAAATGATGATGGATTGTGGTCGGAAGGCATGAATGCGGGTTGTAGAAAATAAAAGCTCTTTGATTAGTTATAAAAATTACTACTGTCCCATTTTGTGCCTTCGTTATGCTGTCCAAAATTTGAACAAATTAATGGTTCTATTTTCATGCCGATTAGGGGTTGATAAATTGAGTCTAATAGCTAAAATATTATGTTATTCTTACTAAGTTTCAGTTCTTAGTAGTGACATAACAATTTGACAATTAAATGCATAAATGACTACTGGAAACTGCAGCTTGAAAACAAATTGTTCCAGCATGTGATTTGAATGTGCTGTAAAATGTGGAGGAATTGGTCTGCTGCATGTTTGAAATAAAAGAAAACAATGGTTGTTAAATATTAGTTTTTGTTGCTAATCGAATGGGTTTAATTCATTGTTCAAGGGGCTATAAATTGGTGTTAATTAAGCTATTCGGATGGTCTAATAAAACAGCCTGAATGTTAAATAATGCTTGCTGTCCAGATTGAAATTATGCTAGAAGGTTGAACAATTGTTGTTCAAATGGAATTTTGGAGTGTTTAATGGACTCCATGTTGCTAAAATTGACATGAATAGAAATTTCTAAGCTTAAATTGTAAGAATTTGAGTTGTGTGGTTTAAATTGTCAAAGATGCATTTGGCAATTGATTATAATTTGTTAAAGGGTGTAAAGTATTGATAGTTCTAAATGGTACATAGTTAAATGAAGATGGCAGCTTGATAAACTTTTATTTAGAATGGAAGTAGGAGAAATGTGTATTCGGCCATGTTGTGATGAGTTGAATTTGAATGGTTGATGTCTTAGTTTATAAATGGTCATTAGATGAGTTTTAAACTTGTTAAAGTTTGATAATTTGGTGGTGTTAAGTTGGGGAAAACGTGTAATAAAAATGGGTTGATAATGTTTGTTTGTTAATTGATGTGTGCACCTTAAATAGTTGAAATAAAGCTTGCCGATTATGATTAAATGTTTAAATTGTAATGGTCATATATAGGTATATATATATGCCTTATGTATGTACCATGTACACATAAGGACATTCGGCAATATGATTAAATTCATGTATAAGGAAGTATGATAAATTAAGTGACTCTTTACTTGTGAATGTGAATTAGATATAAATTAAATAAGCATGAAATCGAATCATGGTATGTTTTATTAAATATGATACATATTGAAATCTATTGTTTTAGATGTAGATTAAATGATATGTGATTGCCAAATGTGATTGTTAAGTGAATAATATTAGTTAAGTACTTAAGCAAATCTATTGTTTTACTTAAGCTTAAGAGCAAAGAGGATCAAAGTCGGATAGGGGAAAAGAGAAAGTAAACGAATAGCCGTGGATATCTAGTCGTCGACCACTTCCGAGGTAAGTTTTAAGTGATTAAACGTTGAGTAAATTCAATCATAATAGGACATAATGAGTTGATTTAATAAGATATGATGTGGCCATGATATGTCTTAAACTCAAATGGTAAGTTCATAAGTGTTTGGACTTGGAAATTTAAGAGCAAATTGTAATAATTTGCTTAGGACAGCAGCAATAACGTGATTTTAGAAATTCACTATAAATTTTTGGTGTAGAATTATAGGCTGAATAAAATATGTAATCAAAGCTTAATTAGTCTAGTTTCTTATAAAAGAGACCGTGTAAGCCAAGAAATTTCCTATAAAGAGATATTTAAAGTTGTGTGAGATAGTGTCAGAATGACTCCGAAATCCCCTGTTCTGTTTTTAGAAAATCACTCTAATTTGTACAAAAATGGTTACAAGATAAAATTTATATGCTTAGACTCCTTAATGAGTGTAGTTTCAAATTAAATCAAATAGAACATATTTTGAATTCTGTACAATGAGAAATTTGATTCGTAGTGAAGACTGGTCAGATTAGTCAAACAGTGAAACAGGGGAAATTTAAGAAAAATCTGGTATTGATTGGCCAAACCTAAAATTCTGAAAATTTTATGGATGGAATATATATGAGTCTATATTCAGGGAAAATTAACGGCAATTGATTTTGAGTTTTGTAGCTCCAGTTATAAATAATTTAGTGACTATTGCTTAGGAAAACAGCTTGTAGTGAATATGTGATTTTGTTGTAAACATTGATGAAACTATTTGAGTTGCTTATAAGCTATTGCTGAAATTGATGTACAAGACAAATATATATATGTGTGGTAAATCTGAATGGCTAGTGTGAAATATGTATGAGATATGTATATATGGTAAAGCCGAATGGCTAGTGTGAAATATGTATGAGATATGTATATGTGGTAAAGCCGAATGGCTAGTGTGAAATATGTATGAGATATGTATATGTGGTAAAGCCGAATGGCTAGTGTGAAATATGTATGAGATATGTATATGTGGTAAAGCCGAATGGCTAATATGAAATATGTATGAGATATATATATGTGGTAAAGCCGAATGGCTAATATGAAATATATATGAGATATGAATATGTGGTAAAGCCGAATGGCTAGTGTGAAATATGTATGAGATATGTATATTTGGTAAAGCTGAATGGCTAATGTGAAATATGTAGGAGATGTGTGTATATTGTGGCCGAATGACCAAATGTGAAAGGTGTGTATTATTAGATATTTGATGAGGCAAATGAATTACAAATATGATAGTCAATGTGAATGTTGTAACTTGTGATTAAATGTACATGAAACTTGGAAATATATTCCGGGTAAGACCCGATGACTACGTGCGGAGATTATGTCCGGGTAAGACCTGATGACTACGTGTGGAGATTATGTTCGGGTAAGACCCGATGACTACGTGTGGAGATTATGTCCGGGTAAGACCCGATGACTACGTGTGGAGATTATGTCCGGGTAAGACCCGATGACTACGTGTGGAGATTTTGTCCGGGTAAGACCCGATAACTGCGTGTGGGGACTATTCGAGCTAAAGGTTTCTCTGAAGATTCGAGTAAAGCATAAGATTATACGACTTCATAGTAACAATTGGTAATAAATACGTTCAATGCGTTAAGTTGGTCAGGTATGTATTTTGAGATTATATTTAAGCTTGATTTGGACTAAATCACAAGGTCGCTATGTGATGTACATGTGAGTAAAGCAATAAGACTGTTCTATGATTATTATGCATTTGGTCAATGTGGAAAGTTAGGTGAAAATATGTAATGTACCTATGTTTATAAGAGATCACTATCAAGTGAGAATTTATCTGCCTATTATATATGATGAGATGTGCATATTCGGTAAAGGGATGGTATGCCCGAAGGAAGAGTGAAATAAAAATACGAACAACTATGTTATAATTTGATTGTTATCTGTTGACACTGCTTAAAACTTACAAAGCATTGTAATGCTTACTCCGTTTACTTTGTTTCCTCTGTTTTATAGATCTCATTTGGAAGCTACAGGCTCAGGGATCGTCAGCAACTAGTCACACTATCACTATCCACTGTTTGGTACTGCTATGTTTTGGATTATCTTATGGTATGTATAGAATAGACTAGTAGTGGGAGGATATTTTGGTTATGTATATAAGCTATGCGAATATGGCATCTTATGAATGTTTACTTTTATAAGTTTTTTTTTTTAATTTTATCCTTGGTTGTGTCTAGCAATTATCCAATTGAATGATCTTTACTTCAAGAAAATGAAAAAAATTTTACTGTTCTGATATGAGTTTCAAGTCCGGTAATGCCCCTTTACCTATTCCGGCGACGGATACGGGATAGGGGTGTTACAATTTATTGGTATCAGAGCTATGATTTAGTCGATTCTAGGACTAACGTAGCACGCGTGAGTCTATTTATACATATCATAAAGTGATAAAATGATAGTGTGATGATTTTTGACTATTAAAATGTGTTTGTTGTATTGTAATGAATCTTGATCTCGATCGAGCTGTAGCAAGCTTCTGACTATGGGAATTTGCGATATAACTTCACTTAGATATGCCTAAATTATTAAGTTGATCAGGTACGTATCATGTACTCGTATTTAAATTTCGATTTGGATTGAATTATAAGGGTATAAGTGATGCAATTTTGAAAGAGTGTTATGACTATAAATGTGAGTTTTGTATGTGGCTATGGAACTGGAAGTTGAATGGTCGATAAGCATGTTGTGTTTGTATTCAAGTAATGTAAATGATATACTAATGTGTATTGCTATATGTGTATATGTACATGAGAATTGAGAGTGATATATTCGGGCTAAGTCCCGAAGAGCATTCGTGCTAGTGATATATCCGGGCTAAGTCCCGAAGAGCATTCGTGCTAGTGATATATCCGGGCTAAGTCCCGAAGAGCATTCGTGCTAGTGATATATCCGGGCTAAGTCCCGAAGAGCATTCGTGCTAGTGATATACCCGGGCTAAGTCTCGAAGAGCATTCGTGCTAGAGTTATACCAGGGTTAAGTCCGGAAGAACATTCGTGCTGGTGTTATATCCGGGCTCGGTCCCGAAGAGAAATCATGCTGGTGATGTGTATTCGGGCCTTCGTGCCTAGTAGGCTTCGTGCCGGTAATTTGAGCAAAGTTTAAGTGTTCATTACTATACGAATTCAAATTTAAATGAAAGGATATGTTTAAAGGTGTACATACATGATGTTTATAGACTTGGTTAAGTCATTTCAATGTGTAACAACAAATGAATAGGGGCACTATGTGTGAAATGATTAGAGGCACTGAGAGTGCGAGTTCTTCAACCGAGCACTATGTGTGCGAGATCGGTCAGTAGACATTAAGTGAGTAAAACAAGATTCATGTAAGACCTCGTATGGAACGAAGGCATTGATTTAAGATGGTGGATATGTTGTTAAGAAATGAATTCATGTTATAAATGTGTTACAGATTTAGTTTTTGGGATGCTTGGTATATGAAGTCATATGTGCTATTGCTAAATGACCCCTATTTTTGTTAATCATGTTCAAGAAATTATTTCGATTAAGTTCGACATTTGAAAGTCTGTAAAAAAATTTTTTTGAATGCTGATAATTTTGGATATATGGGTTATGTGCTAAAATAAATCCCATGCCGGTATACTATATGAGGCTTTATGCCAAATCGATTGTATACGGGTATCGTTAACGGTGGTTGAATCTGCTAAATGAATTCAATGTTCAGGTATGGGGAAGTCGATTTTCTGTTGGAAATAGGTTAAGTTGAATAGTGAGATATGATAGAGTTATAAAGGATATTTATTGGGATGTTTGAGTATATGTGTACTTTCGGTCAGGTCACAGCTTATACATGAATGAAAATGTGGGTTACAAATATGTGGGTTGATGATATGAATTATACATGTTAATATGTGCTTAATATGTGTTTGAAATGCATTTGTGAATTAAATTAAGTGATTATTGCTTATGAAATCAAGAAAATGAGATATATGTGCATACTTGTAGAAATGTTTATGTATTTGTTTTAAGATAAGAAAATGATTTTATAGATCGATGTGAAATCAGTAATGAATTACAATTGCTATCGATGAGCTAATGTTTATATGGATATAATTCAATAAGAGGACGTTATCCTAAACTATGCATCGGTAGAAATTTTTGAGGACGAAAATCCCTAAAGGGGGGAAGAGTTGTGACACCCCTAATGTGACCCTAGTCGGAAAGTGGTTTCGGGACCACAAAACCAAGTCATAAAAATAATTAACCGTCATACTTGATGCTTATTATATGTATATATGCATGTGTGAAAATTTCATGTTTGAATTTTGTTAATTGAAAGTGAATTTTATTAAATAGGACTTATGTGTGACACTTTTGAAATGTGATAGGTTAATCTATAAGGATCTATTAATGCATGTTAGGAAATGCTTGTACTTGCATGTCAAATTACCCAAAATGTTAGGTAGTGGCCGGCCATGCTAGGGGTTAAAACATATTATAAACATTTTGTGTTAAAATGTTGTGTGAGAAATAATAAAATACTAGTTAATGGGAGGAGAAACCAAAGTTGTCTCACCCTTGCTCCTCCATTGCCGTGACTTGAGGGAGGAAGAAGAAAGTCTGGTTGCTTTAATTTTTGGCTTAGAAGATGGCTAGAAGGAGGATAAAATATGATTTTAGCTAGTTAGGTAGCTGAAATTTCAAGTAACTCGGTAATCCATCGAAGAAGAAGAAGAGGGCTGCAACAAAAAGAAAAATGGAGACAGTTTGCATGTTGAAGGAAACTAAGGATTTAGCTTGTTTAAGAGTTGTATCCTAAGTTGGTAAGTTTTCTAAGCTCCCCTCTATCTTTAACTTTGTTGTAAAGAAAAATGATGATGGATTGTGGTTGGAAGGCATGAATGCGGGTTGTAGAAAAGAAAAGCTCTTTGATTAGTTGTAAAAATTACCACTGTCCAATTTTGTGCCTTCGTTATGCTGTCCAAAATTTGAACAAATTAATGGTTCTATTTTCATGCCGATTAGGGGTTGATAAATTGAGTCTAATAGCTAAAATATTATGTTATTCTTACTAAGTTTCAATTCTTAGTAGTGACGTAACAATTTGACAATTAAATGCATAAATGACTGCTGGAAACTGCAGCTTGAAAACAAATTGTTCCAGCATGTAAATGCTGATTTGAATGTGCTGTAAAATGTGGAGGAATTGGTCTGCTGCATGTTTGAAATAAAAGAAAACAATGGTTGTTAAATATTAGTTTTTGTTGCTAATCGAATGGGTTTAATTCATTGTTCAAGGGGCTATAAATTGGTGTTAATTAAGCTATTCGGATGGTCTAATAAAACAGCCTGAATGTTAAATAATGCTTGCTGTCCAGATTGAAATTATGCTAGAAGGTTGAACAATTGTTGTTCAAATGGAATTTTGGAGTGTTTAATGGACTCCATGTTGCTAAAATTGACATGAATAGAAATTTCTAAGCTTAAATTGTAAGAATTTGAGTTGTGTGGTTTAAATTGTCAAAGATGCATTTGGAAATTGATTATAATTTGTTAAAGGGTGTAAAGTATTAATAGTTCTAAATGGTACATAGTTAAATGAAGATGGAAGCTTGATAAACTTTTATTTAGAATGGAAGTAGGAGAAATGTGTATTCGGCCATGTTGTGATGAGTTGAATTTGAATGGTTGATGTCTTAGTTTATAAATGGTCATTAGATGAGTTTTAAACTTGTTAAAGTTTGATAATTTGGTGGTGTTAAGTTGGGGAAAACGTGTAATAAAAATGGGTTGATAATGTTTGTTTGTTAATTGATGTGTGAACCTTAAATAGTTGAAATAAAGCTTGCCGATTATGATTAAATGTTTAAATTGTAATGGTCATATATAGGTATATATATATGCCTTATGTATCTACCATGTACACATAAGGACATTCGGCAATATGATTAAATTCATGTATAAGGAAGCATGATAAATTAAGTGACTCTTTACTTGTGAATGTGAATTAGATATAAATTAAATAAGCATGAAATCGAATCATGGCATGTTTTATTAAATATGATACATATTGAAATCTATTGTTTTAGATGTAGATTAAATGATATGTGATTGCCAAATGTGATTGTTAAGTGAATAATATTAGTTAAGTACTTAAGCAAATCTATTGTTTTACTTAAGCTTAAGAGCAAAGAGGATCAAAGTCGGATAGGGGAAAAGAGAAAGTAAACGAATAGCCGTGGATATCTAGTCGTCGACCACTTCCGAGGTAAGTTTTAAGTGATTAAACGTTGAGTAAATTCAATCATAATAGGACATAATGAGTTGATTTAATAAGATATGATGTGGCCATGATATGTCTTAAACTCAAATGGTAAGTTCATAAGTGTTTGGACTTGGAAATTTAAGAGCAAATTGTAATAATTTGCTTAGGACAGCAGCAATAACGTGATTTTAGAAATTCACTATAAATTTTTGGTGTGGAATTATAGGCTGAATAAAATATGTAATCAAATCTTAATTAGTCTAGTTTCTTATAAAAGAGACCGTGTAAGCAAAGAAATTTCCTATAAAGAGATATTTAAAGTTGTGTGATATAGTGTTAGAATGACTCCGAAATCCCCTGTTCTGTTTTTAGAAAATCACTATAATTTACACAAAAATGGTTACAAGATAAAATTTATATTCTTAGACTCCTTTATGAGTCTAGTTTCAAATGAAATCGAATAGAACATATTTTGAATTCTGTACAATGAGAAATTTGATTCGTAGTGAAGACTGGTCAGCTTAGTCAAACAGTGAAACAGGGGAAAATTTAAGAAAAATCTGGTATTGATTGGCCAAACCTAAAATTCTGAAAATTTTATGGATGGAAGATATATGAGTCTATATTCAGGGAAAATTAGCGGCAATTGATTTTGAGTTTTTTAGCTCCAGTTATAAATAATTTAGTGACTATTGCTCAGGAAAACAGCTTGTAGTGAATATGTGATTTTGTTGTAAACATTGATGAAACTATTTGAGTTGCTTATAAGCTATTGCTGAAATTGATGTACAAGACAAATATATATATGTGTGGTAATGCCGAACGGCTAGTGTGAAATATGTATGAGATATGTATATGTGGTAAAGCCGAATGGCTAGTGTGAAATATATATGAGATATGTATATGTGGTAAAGCCGAATGGCTAGTGTGAAATATCTATGAGATATGTATATGTGGTAAAGCCGAATGGCTAGTGTGAAATATGTATGAGATATATATATGTGGTAAAGCCGAATGGCTAATGTGAAATATATATGAGATATGTATATGTGGTAAAGCCGAATGGCTAGTGTGAAATATGTATGAGATATGTATATTTGGTAAAGCCGAATGGCTAATGTGAAATATGTAGGAGATGTGTATATATTGTGGCCGAATGACCAAATGTGAAAGGTGTGTATTATTAGATATTTGATGAGGCAAATGAATTACAAATATGACAGTCAATGTGAATGTTGTAACATGTGATTAAATGTACATGAAACTTGGAAATATATTCCGGGTAAGACCCGATGACTACGTGTGGAGATTATGTCTGGGTAAGACCCGATGACTACGTGTGGAGATTATGTCTGGGTAAGACCCGATGACTACGTGTGGAGATTATGTCCGGGTAAGACCCGATGACTACCTGTGGAGATTTTGTCCGGGTAAGACCCGATAACTACGTGTGGGGACTATTCGAGCTAAAGGTTTCGCTGAAGATTCGAGTAAAGCATAAGATTTTACGACTTCACAGTAACAATTGGTTATAAATACGTTCAATGCGTTAAGTTGGTCAGGTATGTATTTTGAGATTATATCTAAGCTTGATTTGGACTAAATCACAAGGTCGTTATGTGATGTACATGTGAGTAAAGCAATAAGACTGTTCTATGATTATTGTGCATTTGGTCAATGTGGAAAGTTAGGTGAAAATATGTAATGTACCTATGTTTATAAGAGATCACTATCAAGTGAGAATTTATCTGCCTATTATATATGATGAGATGTGCATATTCGGTAAAGGGATGGTATGCCCGAAGGAAGAGTGAAATAAAAATACGAACAACTATGTTATAATTTGATTGTTATCTGTTGACACTGCTTAAAACTTACAAAGCATTGTAATGCTTACTCCGTTTACTTTGTTTCCTCTGTTTTATAGATCTCATTTGGAAGCTACAGGCTCGAGGATCGTCAGCAACTAGTCACACTATCACTATCCACTGTTTGGTACTGCTATGTTTTGGATTATCTTAAGGCATGTATAGAATAGACTAGTAGTGGGAGGATATTTTTGTAACACCCCTATCCCGTATCCGTCGCCGGAATAGGTAAAGGGGCATTACCGGACTTGAAACTCATATCCGAACAGTAAAAATTTTGAATATATATATATTTTTTATAAAGAAAGTTCCTTTAGGTAAATACTAAAGACAGTCAGGGATACAATTTAACTGCTATAAGTACAAATTTAAAAGATGCCATTTTCGCATGGCTTATATACATTAACCAAAATATTCTTCGGCCACTGGTCTATTCTTTACATGTCATAAAATAATTCAAAACATAACAGTAACAAGCAGTGGATAGTGATGTGTGACTAGTTGCTGACGATCCCCGAGCCTGTAGCTTCCAAATGAGATCTATAAAACAGAGGAAACAAAGTAAACAGAGTAAGCATTTCAATGCTTAGTAAGTTTTAAGCAGTGTCAACAGATAACAATCAAATTATAACATAGTTGTTCGTATTTTTTTTTCACTCTTCCTTCGGGCATACCATCCCTTTACCGAATATGCCCATCTCATCATATATAATAGGCAGATAAATTCTCACTTGATAGTGATCTCTTATAAATATAGGTACATTACACATTTTCACCTAACTTTCCACATTGACCAAACGCACAATAATCATAGAACACCCTTATTGCTTTACTCACATATGCATCACATAACGACCTTGTGTTTTAGTCCAAATCAAGCTTAAATATAATCTCAAAATACATACCTGACCAGCTTAACGCATTGAACGTATTTATTACCAATCGTTACTGTGAGGTCGTATAATCTTATGTTTTACTCGAATCTTCAGCGAAACCTTTAGCTTGAATAGTCCCCACACGTAGTTATCAGGTCTTACCCGGACAAAATCTCCACACGTAGTCATCGGGTCTTACCCGGACATAATCTCCACACGTAGTCATCGGGTCTTACCCGGAATATATTTCCAAGTTTCATGTACATTTAGTCACATGTTACAACATTCACATCGACTGTCATATTTGTAATTCATTTGCCTCATCAAATATCTAATAATACACACCTTTCACATTTGGTCATTCGGCCACAATATACACACATCTCCTACATATTTCACACTAGCCGAATCACTAGCCATTCAGCTTTACCACATATACATATCTCATACATATTTCACACTAGCCATTCGGCTTTACCACGTATACATATCTCATACATAATTCACACTAGCCATTCGGCTTTACCACATATACATATCTCATACATAATTCACATTAGCCATTCGGCTTTACCGCTTAGACATATCTCATACATATTTCACATTAGCCATTCGGCTTTACCGCATATACATATCTCATACATATTTCACATTAGCCATTCGGCTTTACCGCATATACATATCTCATACATATTTCACATTAGCAATTCGGCTTTACCACATATACATATATATTTATCTTGTACATCGATTTCAGCAATAGCTTATAAGCAACTCAAATAGTTTCATCAATGTTTACAACAAATTCACATATTCACTACAAGCTGTTTTTCCTGAGCAATAGTAACTAAATTATTTATAACTAGAGCTAAAAAACTCAAAATCAATTTCCGTTAATTTTCCCTGAATATAGACTCATATATCTTCCATCCATAAAATTTTCAGAATTTTAGGTTTGGCCAATCAATACCAGATTTTTCTTAAAGTTTCCCCTATTTCACTGTTTGACTAATCCGACCACTCTTCACTACGAATCAAATTTCTCATTGTACAGAATTCAAAATATGTTCTATTTGATTTCGTTTCATACTAGACTCATTAAGGAGTCTAAGCATATAAATTTTATCTTATAACCATTTTTGTACAAATTATAATGATTTTCTAAAAACAGAACAGGGGATTTCGGGGTCACTCTGACACTATCTCACACAACTTTAAATATCTCTTTATAGGAAATTTCTTTGCTTACACGGTCTCTTTTATAAGAAACTAGACTAATTAAGGTTTGATTAAATATTTTATTCAGCCTATAATTCCACACCAACAATTTATAGTGATTTTCTAAAATCACGTTACTGCCGCTGTCCTAAACAAGTTATTACAATTTGCTCTTAAATTTCCAAGTCCAAACACTTATGAACTTACCATTTGAGTTTAAGACATATCATGGCCACATCATATCTTATTAAATCAACTCATTATGTCCTATTATGATTGAATTTACTCAACGTTTAATCACTTAAAACTTACCTCGGAAGTTGCCGAACGATTACGACGGCTATTCGATCACTTTTTCCTTTCCCTTATCCAACTTTGATCCTCTAGGCTCTTGAGCTAAATCAAACAATTTACTTCCCAAATTAAACATAGTCATACGACATCCATATACATTTTATACTAGCCGAAATGTACCATCAAGATATACTTTACTCAAATAATTTACATTGGCCGATCATGTATAACGTTTTGTAGCTTAATAAATTTATCATACATTATGTATTCATAATATTTGTGCAGCCAATTATTCATGGTCATACACACACAATCAAAAATAAATACCAAATTTTCATATCCTTTATGCCCTAAGCCGAATACACTTGTCATGTTCACCTACATTTTTCAAGTACAACATTCTCATATTCGGCATTAGTTTCAAGCATAGTAGCCAATTCTTCCCACCATTTCCAAACCAATTCATCAATGCAATCATACCATTACAAATCAACTTAAAATAACCATATCTAATAATCAAATACCTATAGCATTGCACATTTCTCACATAGCAAGTACAACTAAATTCATTATTAATATATATATATCTAAACACTTAACTACAAGATTTAATCACCATTATCAAATCATAAAACAACTTATAACCATCATCTATATTTACCTCACATAAACTGAAATAACCATTACATCATCTTTAAAACACTTAGCATACCCATTTAATCAAGCCAAATCTCAAGACCATTCCATCACACAAATTATACCATAAATCATACTTACAATTTAAGTTAATGCATGACCGAAAATCACCATCATTAACATCATTATCAAACCAAAACCAAAACACATCTATCATCCGTATACCAAGCTTACCAAAACAAACTACTATGTGTTTCAAGCTTATTGACCGAATCTCAAACCTCAAAATTCTAAGTTTAATCTATGAGATAAGTAGAGTTTGAACTAATCATCTCAAACATGCATAGATTTTCAAGAACCATTCAATACATACCTCATTCTAGCCATCTTCTAAGCCAAAAATCAAAGCAACCAAACTTTCTTCCCCCCCCCTTTAGGCTACGGCAATGGAGGAGAAGAAAGACCCAACTTTTGTTTTTTTTCTCACCCTTTTAATTAATTAATTCCTCTTATAATTTATGACATATAATAACTTGATTTATTATAAAACTATTTGATATTATTTAACTAAAATATAACATACAAAATGCCAAAATGTGTCATTCATGCCCATCCTTGCCGTCCACTACCAAGAAAAAGGAATGTTTGACATGCAAGTCCCTCATGCTTCAAACCATGCAAATTTTTAGCCACTACCAATTAACCTATGACATTTTCAAGATTTTTCACATAAGCCCCTTTTTATTTATTTCACGTCCAAATGACAAAATTAAAGCATGAAATTTTCACACATACTTATTAATAAATAATAAGAATAAAATATAACAATTAAATATTTTTTTGTGGCTCAATTTTGTGGTCCCGAAACCACTTTCCGACTAGGGTCAAATTAGGGGTGTCACAATTTTGGTTAATGTATATAAGCTATGCGAATATGACATCTTATGAATGTTTACTTTTATAAGTTTTTTTTAAATTTTATCCCTAGTTGTGTCTAGCAATTATCCAATTGAATGATCTTTATTTCAAGAAAATGAAAAAAATTTTACTGTTCTGATATGAGTTTCATGTCCGGTAATGCCCCTTTACCTATTCCGGCGACGGATACGGGATAGGGGTGTTACATTGCACAGAGTTATCTGAGAAAGATAAATTTCAAAATGCAAGACTGAGCAATATGAATGTAAGAGGGAGCCACTACGAAATACGGGGAATGTGTCTAGTGGCTAGGGATTCAGCCGTAAGATTCGAGGCTAGAGAACCAGCCAAAGCTTACGCTATTCGAGCTCGCAAAGAAGTGTCATCACCTGGTGTTATCATCGATACATTCTCTCTGACACTAATGTGATTACATTGATTGATCCTGGATTGACTTATTCGTATATCTGTATGAATTTAGTGTCTTGTAAAAATTTGTCTGTTGAGTCGACAAAATTTGTAATTAAAGTATTGAATCCCTTAGGCAAGTATGTTTTAGTTGATAAAGTTTACAAGGACTGCCCTTTCATGACTCGGGTTACTGTTTTTCGACTAACTTGATGCCATTACCTTTTGATGAGTTTGATGTAATTCTGGGTATGGATTGGTTGACTTTGTATGGTGCTGTTGTGAATTGTAGATGAAAGATCATTGAATTAAAATGTCAAAACAGTGAAATTATTTTATTTGAATCAGATGATTCAAGTAGATTGCCTATAGTGATTTAGTCGATGTCGACTCAGAGATATGTGAGAAAAGGTTGTGAAGCTTATCTTGCCTATGTTTTAGATACAAAAGTGTCTGAAATGAAGATTGAATCGGTACCTGTAGTTTGTGAATATCCAGATGTATTTCTAGAAGAATTGCCTGGGTTGCCACCGATCAGAGAGGTTGAGTTTACTATTGAACTAGTACTGGAAACATCACCGATATCTATAGCTCCGTACAGAATGGCTCTGACAGAATTGGAAGAGTTGAAATCTCGGTTGCAAGAGTTAACAGATAGAGGTTTTGCACAAGTTAGTTTTTCGTCATGGGGTGCACCAATATTGTTCGTAAAGAAGAAAGATGGATCAATGAGAATGTGTATTGACTATCGATAGCCCAACAAGGTTACAATAAAGAACAAGTATCCTTTGCCGATAATTGATGATTTGTTTGATCCGTTACAAGGGGAAACAGTGTTTTTGATGATTGATTTGATATCGAGTTATTATCAGCTGAGAGTTAAAGACTCAGATGTGCCAAAAACTGCATTTAGAATGAGGTACGGGCATTAGGAATTTCTTGTTATGCCTTTTGGACTAACTAATGCTCCTGTCTTTTTTATGGATTTGATGACTCAGATTTTCCGATCGTATTTAGATAGATTTTTTATTGTGCTCATTGACGACATTCTGATCTATTCACATGATGAGTTTGAGCATGTCGAGCATTTGAGAATTATGTTTCAAACCTTGAGAGATAAGCAACTGTATGCTAAATTCAGTAAATGTGAGTTTTGGCTTCGAAAAGTTGGATTTTTGGGACAGATTGTTTCAGCGGAAGGTATAAGAGTTGATCCGAGTAAGATTTTGACAGTTGTTGATTGGAAACAACAGAGAAATGTATCCGAAGTCTGAAGTTTTCTAGGGTTAGCTGGCTACTAACGACGCTTTGTAAAAGGATTTTTGATGATTAGTACACCGATTGCCATACTACTACAGAAAGATGTGAAGTTTGAGTGGTCCGTGAAATGCCAACAGAGTTTCGAGCAGTTCAAAGCATTGCTAACTAAAGCACCAATTTTGGTTCAACCTGAGTCAAGTAAAGAATTCATGGTTTACATCGACGCG
Organism: Gossypium hirsutum; assembly: GCF_007990345.1. Classification (NCBI taxonomy): domain Eukaryota; kingdom Viridiplantae; phylum Streptophyta; class Magnoliopsida; order Malvales; family Malvaceae; genus Gossypium; species Gossypium hirsutum. The sequence continues at coordinate 67,753,674 of NC_053434.1, read as the reverse complement.
TCATTGAATGGTTTGGGTTTCATTTTGATGCAAGAAGGAAAATTTATAGCTTATGCCTCGAGACAGTTGAAGCCGCATGAAAAGAACTATCTGACGCACGATTTAGAGTTGGCCACTATAGTTTTGTATTGAAAATTTGGCGTCATCATTTGTACTATGAAAAAAGCGACACCTTTACAGATCACAAGAGTTTGAAGTATTTAATGATTTAGAAAGATTTGAATTTGCTACAACGGAGATGGCTCGAGCTACTAAAAGACTATGAATTAGTAATTGATTATCATCCGGGAAAAGCAAATGTGGTTGCAAATGCTCTGAGTAGAAAATCTCTATCTGCTTTAAGAGCGATGAATACGAGACTGACTTTGTTTGATGATGATTCGATATTAGTCAGATTGAAAGCTAAACCGGTTTTTCTTCAGCAAATTTGTGAAGCTCAAAAGTGTGATACCGAGTTGCATGCCAAAAGAATGCAATGTGTCGATTAGTGATTCAGATTATCAGATTGGAGTTGGTGACTGTTTAATATTTCAAAACAGAATTTGTTTATCTGTTCACGGATGTCCAAAGAATGTGCACGCATTCAGAAAAATTTGCACGGAGCACGGTTGTTTATCTGTTCACCCGCGAAATACTAAAATGTATAATGATTTAAAATAACTATATTGATGGTCGGGAGTGAAACGAGACATTTTCGAGTTTGTATCAAAGTGTTTGATTTGTCAACAAGTTAAAGCTGAACACCAAGTACCTTCGTGATTATTACAGCCTGTGATGATACCAGAATGGAAATGGGATAGAGTTACAATGGATTTTGTATCAGGATTACCCCTGTCACCGAAGAAGAAAGATGTTAATTGGATTGTCGTTAATCGACTGATAAAATCTGCACATTTCATTCTAGTACGTACTGACTATTCACTTGACAAATTGGCTGAGTTGTATGTTTCTAAGATCATTAGATTGCAAGGTGTGCCAGTTTTGATTATTTCGGACAGAGATTCGAGGTTTACGTCACATTTTTGGAAGAAATTGCAAGAAGCTCTAGGTACAAGGTTGAATTTTAGTACAACATTCAACTGCAAACTGATCGACAGCCTGAGAAAGTAATTTAGGTTCTCGAAGATATGGTCTGATGTTGTGTTTTAAAATTCCAAAGTAATTAGGAGAATGTAACGCCCCAAAATCGATGTATATATTTTTGTATGTTGTGTTGCATAAATGCATGTTTGCTTCAGTAGTTAAGTGCCCTAAGAAGTGTTGGAGAAGTCCTGAGTTCAAGCCTTGGCTTGTATAAACTTTTGTGTTTTTACTTGAATAAACCCTGTCTCTAGTCAATAGGCATCTTAGATAAATGTGGATAAAACATGACAAAAAGGGCCTATTGGTCTAAGGGTAAGTGGTGTGTGGAGTGTTCCTTGGGGTCTAAGGTTCGAAGCTTGGCGATGCAAAAAGAGCATTTTATTTTGCTGCAAGTGCCGTAGAAGTGTCCTAGGTTGGCCGAAACTGAGGTGGTTGAATGGAGTTTAAATTGAGTGGTTGAGAGGGGAGTGGACGACATGGAGGAATTGTAGAAGGAAATAGGGGATTTGGAAAGAGGAGTGATTGACTGGAGTGAGTTGTGGAGGGATTTTGGGAAAGTAATCTTAGGAGTGATTTTAGGAGGAATTTGAGGGATTCTGAAAGAAGGGGGGTTGTGCCGAAATTGAATTCTTGATTAGAGAGTTTTGGTTGAGGTTGGAAAGGTTGGATATTGCTTCTGGGTATCTTCTCATTTCTTTTTTTGACTATTCTAATTTTTCTTCTTCTCTCCCCCTTCCTTCTCTCGATTCTTTCTCCCTCTTCTCAATCAATTTCTTCTTTGGCCAAATACCTTTCTCCTTCCCCCTTCTAAACTCTTTTGGGTTTCAACATTTGCATATTGCTGCTATTTCCAAATAGTTCTTTTCACTTTCTCTCTCTCTCTACTTTTTCGATTTTCATCAGGCTTCCCTCTTTCACTGCTTAAGCTGAATACTTTTTCTCTTATTGCCGAATCCCCTTCTCTCTTTCTTGCTTGTTGAATCACTTTTGGCTTTTGGAACTTTGTCGTTAAGTGAAGGACTTTTCATTAATATTGAAGCGATTAAATCTCGCCCTCGATTAAAGGTAACATGGCCTTATTTATCACGTGTTGAACTTTGGTACATGGTTTGTGTTATAGGGTGTTGGCTGATTGCCTTATTTTTCCCTAACTTGGGTTTTTTGTTTTCAATAAGTTAGTATATGTTAATTCAAGCCATGTGTTTATGCAATCAACATTAATGGATTTCGCTAGTAATGCAACTATTCGATAAGGAGGGTGTAATCAACCCTCGTCAGCAGTTTAAGCGAGCTAAACCACACTCGTTCAATCAAGGCAAGTATCAAATATTATTTTAGGGTTAAGTGTTAAAAAGAGGGTGATTAACCCTACTATCAAACGACTAATTGAATGCCTTGAATGAGTGTAGGTTTCAGTGCTCGTGGACCTTTAGCACTTTTTGCAAACAAAGTGTGTACCATCACTGCCATAATCGTAAATCAGCAAAAGCAAAAATAGGTGACGCCGACACTACACAAACGTGCGCTCGCTCGTATGGTGATCCGAACGGCTAAAGGTGGGCGTAAGATTGTTAAGGCTGGCTATGAGCGATTTCATGGCCTAAGACCGATTCGGGCCATGTTGGGTCAAAATGGGCCGCGTGCATCCCACGGGCACGTGGGCTCCACACGGGTGAACCACACAGACGTGTGGAGAATTATGGGCCAGGCAGTGTAATCCACATAGCCAAGGCCATTTTTGGGTTGTATGGGCCACATGGGCGTGTTGGCCCACATAAACGTGTGGGCCCACATGGGCTTGCATGATGGGCCTTGGGCCCACTTTCACTGTTTGACTGTCGAGGTTGCACGGGTTACCCGAGATGACTGTAGACCTACTGTTGGGTTGGTAAGTATACCTAGACCCTAAACTGATAAATGACTGTTATGCCCCTATGAGATGTATGACTATGATTGAGCATGCCATTTTATATATATTGCATACATGTATGATATTATGATATGTTGCATGGGGATGGGTTTATTATGATTGGAGGAAGTGTACTGTACTGACAGCTCTGCTGCAAATACTGATTAAGTGCCGGAACCGGTACTAATTTGGAGTGTAGGGATGGGTGGGTTGATTTTAGCCCCACATGGAGGTAGAGGCTGACTGGGTGGGATTTCTGATTGCATGTCTATACTGCTACTATTACTGAAATGGGCTATCGCCCACATTGATACTGATGTCGTAATGGGCTAAGGCCCTAACTAAAACTGAACTTTTACTGATTCAGGCTCAAGCCCAGACTGTGGTTGCCTACTGTATGATTGACTGTATGTTTTTAAGGGATTACACACTGAGTTTTCATAAACTCACCCTTCTATTTATCTATACAAGAAATCCCCAGGATTAGATGGGTCAGTGCTGCGAGGGACTTTAAGGTGGCCAGACAATCGCACATGCTTCCATATTTGCCTTTTCATGTACAAGAAATTTAATTTGGGTATTTGTTTTTGAAATAAGGCCTTTTTAAATTTTTAACTTCTAATTTGGGGATTTTATTTATTTCGAATCATATCTGTTAGTAGTAGGACGCGGATTTTCAAAAAGATAAGTGCTTTTGCAAAACACCATGCTCACGCAACATATTTTAAAAGGTAATAACAATCTAGTACGGTTAGCATTTTGCTAAACGACTTAAGTTTTAACAAAGAGGTTTAATATAGAACGGGTTTTTCAACGAAATTATATTTTTAAAAAACTTCAATGTGACCTCACCAGATTCGACCATAACGTCTAGGCCGGGTTTGGGGTGTTACATTTAGTGGTATCAGAGCTAGGTTGCAAAACTCGACTGTGGATTTGGGTTTCTTTTAAAAATTTTAAATTCCAAAAAGAAATGTTTGAAATGATTTGAAAATATTTTTAAATGTTTTTATGAAATGAGTGGTACACCAAGTCACCGGTATCGATTCTGTAAGTTCTCTGAAACTACTGTTTGTTTAAATTGAAATACTGAGACTACTGTAAGTTGTAGGTTGTACTGAAATACTCTATTTTAGGGTAAAACTAAAACTGTAGTAAGACTACGATCTGCGAAACAAACTCTGAAACATTGATACTACTTTTCATAAAATATTCTTTAATGAACACTGGAACTGTAATCTGAGGCATAGAATTTCTAAAATAGATAAAGCGTAATTCGATATGAGCACCACAGGTACTCGTGCAATGGGTACAAGAGGCCATGACGGAGCGGTGGAGGTGCTCGAGCTAGGTCTTTGTCATCTGGCCACATGCCTAACGTTAAAGCTAGAGAGGCACCGACTTCACCTGTGAGTGAGACTGGGTCTCACGATCATGTGGATGGGTACGACGCACTATCCTAAGCTATGTTGTGAATTCTAGAGAGGGTCGTTGGGCCCAATACTGGTACTGTTGGCTATGGGTCTATTACAGAATGACTCTGGTCTAATGGGGCTGAGTTTTTCGGGGTATTACTGAAGTTTCCCCTAATGTGGCTAAATATGAGGTTGAATTTTTACGATTGAGCTGCTATGCGTATAGGATGGTGGCAACTGAATATGAGCATTGCATTCGTTTCGAGGACGGCTTCAGAGATAGTCTACGGGTTTCTATAGCTCCATAAAGGGAGTGAGATATTACTACTTTAGTCGATAAGATGAAGATCGCCGAGAAGGTGAAGCACGTTGAGTGCAAGAACTGTGAGAAGGAAAATGGTAGGAACAAGAGGGATTAGGAGCCCTCAAGTTCATTTCAGAGGCCTAAGAAAAAGGCCAGAATTGATTGGCCAGTCAGAGTTGGGCACCCTGTTATTACTACTGGACCACAGCCCTGTGCGGATTGTTGGAGATGCCATCAGGGAAAATGCTAGAAATGGATTGGAGCATGTTGAAGGTGCGGATCATTGGAGCACCGTATTAGAGATTGCCCATGGAGGCCCGAGCAGATGCGAGCTATAGGTTTGGGTAATGTACAGCCGTCGAGGGTGGTCAGCAGCCATCGAGAGGCCGTGGCCAGGCCAGAGGTTGGAAATGGATCGGGCCATAGTCAGAAAGCACTGGGCAGAGGTGTTGGTTATACTGAGGCAGGGCAGCCAGCTTTGGTTTATGCCGCACGTCGCCGAGAGGACGGAGATGCCCCAGATGTTATCACGGGTACGTTCTTTATTCATAATGTACCTTACACTGCACTGATTGATGTTGGATCCATGCATTCATATATAACACGCATTGTGTCTGAGACTTTGGGTATAATGGTTGAAAGCACTACGAGTGAGGTTACGGTGTTAAGTCCATTAGGGCAGTTAGTGAGGGTAAATAAATTGTTTAGAGATGTACCTTTGGAGGTTCAATGAGTGATCTTTTTGGCAGATTTAATGGAACTCCATTTTGAAGAATTTGACATAATTTTGGGAATGGACTGGCTAGTTAAACATTAATTAAACTTGGATTGTGCTACCAAACGGATGGTATTGAAAACTGAGGAGGGTGACGAGGTAGTTGTAATTGGAAAACGTCGGAATTATCTGCCAAATGTGATTTATGCACTAAGAGTTGAGAAATTGGTTCGTAAGGGTTGTGAGGCATATCTAGCCTACATCAGTGTTTCAGATTCCGAGGGTTCTTCTATTAAAGATATCAGAACAATCAAAGACTTTTCGGATGTTTTTCCTGATGAACTACTAGGTTACCTCCAAACCGTGAAGTAGAATTTGGGATAGAGCTCTTGCCTCTACAGCTCCAGTGTCCATCGCCCCTTATAGAATGGCACCAAATAAGCTAGTGGAGCTTCAGGCACAGATTCAAGAGTTACTAGATTGAGGGTTCATTCGCCCTAGTGTGTCTCCGTGAGGAGCACTGGTTTTGTTTATGAAAAAGAAGGAAGGATTCATGCGTATGTGCATTGATTTCTGGCAATTGAAAAAATTGACTATTAAGAACAAGTACCCCCTACCTAGGATAGACGATCTATTCGACCAGTTCCGAGGAGCTTCAATCTTCTCTAACATTGATCTCTGATCGGGGTACCATCAACTGAGGGTCAAAGAGACTGATGTTTTCAAGACAGTATTTAGGACTCATTATGGTCATTACGAGTTGCTAGTGATGCAGTGGACTGACAAATGCACCACTGACTTTTATAGATCTAATGAACCGAATGTTCTAGCCCTATCTAGATCGGTTCATAGTGGTTTTCATTGATGACATCATAGTGTATTCGAGGAATGAAGATGAACATGACGCACATCTATGAGTTGTTTTGTAGATTCTAAGGGATAAACAATTGTACGCCAAGTTCAGTAAGTGTGAGTTCTGGTTATGAGAGGTAACATTTCTGGGCCATGTGGTATCTGTTGAAGGAACTAGGGTTGATCCTTGAAAATTTGAAGTTGTTCTAGACTGGAAGCTGCCTAAGATGATATCTGAGATTCGAAGTTTACTGGGTCTAGCAGGGTATTATAGACGTTTTGTTGAGGGGTTTTCGTTGATTGCTGCACCTCTAACTAAGTTGTTGCGTAAAGGGGTGTCGTTTGACTGGTCTGATAAATAGCAAGAGAGTTTTGAGAAACTTAAAAAGGTTATGACTGAGGCCCCTGTCTTAATACAGCCAGAGTTTGGGAAAAAATTCACTGTCTACAGTGATGCATCACATGTTGGTTTGGGATGTGTGTTGATGCAAGAGGGTAAAGTGGTGGCATATGCGTCTCGTCAGCTTAAGACTCATGAGGAAATTTATTCGATGCATGACTTGGAATTGGCCACTATGGTATTCGCACTGAAAATTTGGAGGCATTACCTGTACGGTGAGAAGTGTATCAATTACACGGATCACAAGAGCCTCAAGTATCTCCTTACTCAGAAGGAGTTAAAACTTAGGCATTGTAGATGGATTGAGCTGCTTAAATACTATGACTGTACGATCGAATACCATCCTGGGAAGGCCAATGTGGTGGCTGACGTACTGAGCTGTAGGGCTATGATTGATCTGAAGGCGATGTTTGTTTGTCTCAGCTTATTTGATGATGGTGGTCTGTTAGCTGAACTTCAGGTTAAACCGACGTGGATTGAGTAGATTAACGGTAAACAGCTGGAGTATGAGTCACTGGGTCTCCGATTTTGATAGATTGAGAATGGTAGCACATCAGATTTTGGATTGAATAGTGAAGTGGTACTCTGTTTTCGTGGGAGAGTTTGTGCACCGAAGGATACTGATTTGTGGCAGTCTATACTGTGAGAGGCACATAATAGCCCTTATGCTATGCATTTTGGTGAAACAAGATGTACCGAGACCTTTGTGAGTTGTATTGGTGGCCAGGTCTCAAGCGTGAGGTTACCGACTTTGTGGGTAAATGACTGACTTGCCAGCAAGTTAAGGCTGAACATCTATTGCCTTCAGGGTTGCTTCAGCCAGTTAAGATTCCACTTTGGAAGTGGGAGTGAGTAACTATGGACTTTGTTAGTGGGCTACCCCTAATGCCTTCTAAGAAGGATTCAATATGGGTCATCATGGATCGATTGACCAAGTCTGCCCATTTTATACCTATTCTTATTGATTACTCGTTTCAAAAGTTAGCTAAATTACATGTGGCTGAGATTGTGAGACTAGATGGGGTATCGGTTTCCATAATAGCTGATAGGGACCCTCGCTTCACATAGCGATTTTGGAAGAAGTTGCATGAAGCTCTGGTACAAGGTTAGAATTCAGTACTGCATTCCATCTTCAAACAAATGGTCACTCAGAGTGGGTGATTCAGATACTGGAGGACATGTTAGGGAGTTCTGTGATAGATTTCCGAGGCAACTAGGAGGAGTACTTGCCATCAGCAGAGTTTGCATATAACAATAGCTGTCAGTCTAGCATACAAATGGCACCTTACGAGGAATTGTATGGTCGTAGGTTTCGTACTCCTTCGTGTTGGACTAAGTTGGGTGAGTGGCATGTTCTGGGCCCTGAATTAGTTTCTAATACTGGGCTAAAGTTAGACTAATTCGGGATTGACTGAAGGCAGCATTAGTAGACAGAAGTCGCATGCGGATCTGAAACGTAAGAAGATTGAATATTCTATTAGGAACTTCATTTTTCTCAAGGTCTCGCCATGGAAAAAGGTAGTGAGGTTTGGATGGAAGGGCAAGTTGAGCCCTAAGTTCATTGGGCCTTACAGCACACTGAAACGTGTGAGACCGATTGCCTATTAGTTAGAGTTACCTCCGGAGTTCGACCGAATTCATGATGTGTTCCACATCTCTATGTTGAGGCACTACTGCTTTGATCCTGTGCATATTATCTCGACTAAGGAGATTGAGGTTAGGCCAGATCTGACCTTTGAGGAAGAACCGATTCAGATTCTAGACTGGGATGTTAAGGTCCTGAGGAAGAAGTCTATCCCACTGGTTAAGGTACTTTGGTGTAATCACAGCTCAAAGGAGGCCACCTGGGAACTCGAGGAGGCTATACAACAACAATATCCTCATCTGTTTTGACCAGGTAAAATTTGAGGCTAAAATTTTCTTTTAGGGGGTAGAGTTGTAATACTCCAAAATCTAAGAATTTATTTTTGTATGTTGTGTTGCATAAATGCATGCTTGCTTCCTAAATGCATGCTTGCTTTAGTGGTTAAGTGTCCTGAGAAGTGTTGGAGAAGTCCTAAGTTCAAGCCTTGGCTTGTACAAAATTTTAATTTTTACTTGAATAAACCCTGTCTCTAGTCAGTAGGCATCTTAAATAAATGTGGATAAAACATGACAAAAAAGGCCTGTTGGTCTAAGGGTGAGTGGGTTGTGGAGTGTTCCTTAGGTCTGAGGTTCGAGGCTTGGCGATGCAAAAGGAGCATTTTATTTTGCTGCAAATGTCATGAAAGTGTCTTAGGTTGACCGAAACTGAGGTGGTTGAATGGACTTTAAATTGAGTGGTTGAGAGGGGAGTGGACGGCATGGATGAATTGTAGGAGGAAATAGGGGATTTAGATAGAGGAGTAATCGGTTGGAGTAAGTTATGGAGGGATTTGGGGAGAGTAATCTTAAGAGTGATTTGAGGAGGAATTTGAGGGACTCTTAAAGAAGGGGGAGGTTTTACCGAAATTGAATTCTTGATCAGAGAGTTTCGACTGAGGTTGGAAAGGTTGGAAGAGTCAAGTGTGAGGATTGTTTAGAGGTCTTGCATAGTTAGGAGTTTCTTTTTGACAAAAATCAGCATTAGCTCACCTTTTTTTCCTTTGGTGCCGAATTTAGCTTCTGTGTTTATGCAATCAAAGTGAATGGATTTCGCTGGTAATGCAACTATTTGACAATGAGGGTGTAATCAACCCTCGTCAGTGGTTTAAGCGAGCTAAACCACACTCGTTCAATCAATGCAAGTATTAAATATTATTTTGGAGTTAAGTGTTAAAAAGAGGGTGATTAACCCTATTGTCAAACGACTAATTGGATGCCTTGAACGAATGTAGGTTTTGGTGCTCATGGACCTTTAGTACTTTTGGCAAACATGATTTGTAACATCACTGCCATAATCGTAAATCGGCAAAAGCCAAAATAAGTAATCGCCGATGCTACACGAGCATGCGCTCATTCGTATGGTAATTTGAATGCCTAAATACGGACGTAAGATCGTTAATTCTGCCCATGAGCGATTTCATTGCCTAAGACCGATTTGGGCCGTGTTGGGCCAAAATGTACCGTGTGGGCCCCACGGGCACGTGGGCTCCACACGGGTGAACCACATAGATGTGTGGAGAATTATGGGCCAGGCTGTGTAATCCACACGGCCAAGGCCATTTTTGGGCTTTATGGGCCACATGGGCCAGCATGATGGGTCTTGGGCCTACTTTCACGGTTTGACTGTTGAGGTTGCATGGGTCACTCGAGACGACTGTGGACCTACTGTTGGATCGGTAAGTATACCTAGACCCCAAACTGATAAATAACTGTTATGCCCCTATGAGATGTATGACTGTGATTGAGCATGCCATTTTCTATATATTGCATACATGTATGATATTATGATATGTTGCATGGGGATAGGTTTATTATGATTGGAGGAAGTGTATTGTTCTGGCAGCTCTATTGCTAATACTGATTAAGTGCCAGAACAGGTGCTCACATGGAGTGTAGGGCTGGACGGAGTGGAGTGTAGAGGTTGGTTGGGTAGGATTTCTGATTGCATATCTATATTACTACTGTTACTGACATAGGCTACAGCCCACACTGATATTGATACTGTGATAGGCTAAGGCCTTAACTAAAACTCAACTGTTACTGATTTGGGCTCAGGCCCAGATGTGGTTGCCTACTGTATGACTGACTGTATGTTTTTAAGGGATTACAAACTGAGTTTTCATAAACTCACCCTTCTATTTATTTGTACAGGTAATCCCCAAGCTTAGACGGTTCGATGCTGCAAGGGACTTGAAGGTGGCCACATAACTGCACATGCTTCCATATTTGCCTTTTCATTTACAATAAATTTAATTTGGGTATTTCTTTTTGAAATAAGGCCTTTTTAATTTTTTTAACTTTTAATTTGGGGATTTTGTTTATTTTGAATCATATTTGTTAGTAGTAGGAAGTGGATTTTCAAAAAGGTAAGTACTTTTTCAAAACACCACGCTTATGCAACATGTTTTAAAGGCTTCCACAACAAACAAATTTTTAAAAGGTAATAACAATCTAGTACGGTTAACATTTTTCTAAACGACTTGAGTTTTAAAAAAGAGGTTTAATATAGAACGGGTTTGCAACGAAATAATATTTTCAAAAAACACTTCAATGTGACCTCGCTAGATTCATCCATAACGTCTACGTCGAGTTTAGGGTGTTATAGAGAAATTTTTGCCATTGGTTGAATTTGCGTATATCAACTTTCAATCGAGTACAAAGATGGCACCATACAAACCTTTGTATGGTCGCAAATGTTGAACTCCATTGTATTGGACCGAGTTGAGTGAGAAAAAGATTCATGGGGTTGATTTGGTAAGAGAAACCGAAAAGAAAGTGAAAGTAACTCATGAATATTTGAAAGAAGCTTCAAATCTACAAAAATCGTATGCGGATTTTAAGCGAAAAGACATCGAATTTCAGATCGGTGATAAAGTATTTCTGGAAGTGTCTCCGTGGAAGAAAATTATTCGATTTGGTTGTAAAGGTAAACTGAGTTTGTGTTTCATCGGGGCGTATGAGATTATTGAAAGAATAAGGCTAGTGGCATATTGACTAGGTTTACTGACTGAGTTAGAAAAGATCCACAATGAGTTTCACGTATCAATGTTCTGTCAATATATATCGGATCCTTCACACGTAATTACTCCAGTAGAAATTGAAATTCAACCTAATATGACATATAACGAAGAACCGATCGGAATTCTAGCATGTGAGGTTAAATAGTTGAGAAATAAAAGCATAGCTTTCGTGAAAGTACTTTGGCAATGACACGGTGTCGAAGAGGCTACATGGGAACCAGAGGAAGCTATGAGAAAATAGTACCCTAACCTTTTTGCTGGTAAGATTTTCTAGGATGAAAATCCCTTAGTGGGGAGAGTTGTAACAACCCGTTTTTAGTCAAATCAAAATAGTGGTTTTGGGACCATAAATTTGAAGTTGAATTATTTATTTTATTATTATTTTAATGCCTAAACATGATAGTATGATTGTGTGAAAGTTTTGTTTTATTGTTTGATTAGTCAATTTGATAAAAAAGGACTAAATTGTGTAAAGTGCAAAGGTATTGTTCTAATAGCAAAAGATGTCAAATAGCTATAGAACCTTAAAGTAAGGGTTCTTAAGTAGTAATTACACCATTACAATGGTAAGTGGACAATATTGGTCATTAAATAGATGATTTAAATGGTTTTGTAATAAGGTTAAAATAGTAAATTAAAAATTAAAGTTCAATTAAATAAAATAAATATTAGTATCATCTTTCTTCTTCAATTTCTCAACTGAAAACAAGAAGAAAAGAACTCCATGGATGCATGTTGATTCGGCTAAGCTTGGTAGCTCAATTGGTGAGTGAATTTTTTCCTGTTTTTAATGATTTCTATGTTTTTAAGATCGTTGCAGCTTATTCTAGCTAGCCTATGGACTAAATTGCAAAAATATTAAATATTTAGATGTTGCCATTGATGAAATAGCATGTGTTTTGAATTTTCTTGATAGATTATGAATGCTTGTTGATAGAAATACAAGTTTTGTTAAGTGATTTTTAGTGAAAATGCAAAATAGGGATTAAATTAAGAAACATTAAAACTTTGTGGTTAAAATGTGAAATAAACAAAAAAATATGGGCTGCTAGGGGCATAATAGTATTTCGACTAGCATGGGTTTATTTCGAATTTTATTAATTTGTGATTTTATGGAATAAGGACTAAATTGTAAAAGTAGTGAAACAATAGGGGCAAATGTGTAAATTTGCTTAAATGAGTACTTTGGATTAAATTGAATAGAGAGATTATTAAATGAGTTAATTTTGAATATATTTAGATAAGAAAAGTAGAATTCGGATCTATGTCGGGGGAAAACTAAATTTATCGACTAATCAACTTATTTTGTCGTTGCCACATCTAAAGCTAAGATCGTATGTGATAAAATTCATTATAAGTGCATTTTAAATGCTTTGATATTGTATAAGTTGTGAATACGAGTCTTCAGATAAGTTTGACAATGAAGAAAGCTGGAGGTGACTTAACTACTTTTTGTTAATTTCTTCTAGTCTCCCAGGCGACCGAGTGCTCCATGAACAATGAGCGCTTGCTGCTCCGCCTGCAGCATTTGCTGCCTCCCCTCCAAACCCTCTATGCGCTCTCTGGTAGCGCGAACTCAATGGTAATTCGACATTCAAAATCCCGGTTGAACCTTAGGAATAGTTTAGGATAATAGTGACATGTCATTAGAGAACATTGATTTGGCTTTGGGCCATGATATTAGCACTTTGGGTGCGAGTTATAGCAATTTGGCTTCAAGCCATAAATATCGGCTAATTTGGCTTCGGGCCATGATATCAGTACTTCGGATATAAGTTACCTTTATTTGGCTTTGGGCCATGGTATAAGTACTTAGTGTGCAACGCTCCTTAGCATCCGACTTCTATTTCGAATGTTCAACAAGTAAATGAATGATGTGGTTGAGAATGATATTGGTACGAGATGGTACAGGTATGTGCATAAACCATATTAGCTTTGAATCTAAGAAACGATGAAGAAAGTATATAGTTTTGTGAATGAGTAATTGAAAGGCTTGTTAGTTGATTTGAATTCATGTATCTATATTCAATTGTTGAATTATGTGTTTATGATTATATCGACTTTATTTCATACGAGCTTACTAAGCTTTATAGCTTACATCATTATTTTTCTATGTTTTATAGTGAATTCAAAGCTAGATCGATTCGGGAATAGTCGGAGATTTTGTCACACTATCCTACAAACTATTTGGTACCTTTAAGCTTATATTTTGAGTATATGGCATGTATAGGCACTTTAGTCATGTTGGTTATGTTCTAGTAATGATTTTGGCCATTTGAAAAGGCTTGTAAATGTATATGTCCTTGTTTGTATATAATAGCCATAAGAGTTGGCTTTTTTTGAGTTAATTTGCTTGTATATATGTAATGTGCCTATAGTTTATGTTATGTAAATTGAGATTGGTTTTGTGATGCTTATTAATAGTTAGTATTATGGAAGTTGAATATTGATATTGGTGGTGTTATTTGGTTATGAATCAAGGTAATGAATACATGTTTTAAGTAGCCATATTGATGATCTAAGTTGATGGGATTTTGGGTATGAATGGATTGGTCTATTTTGCAACTTCTATGTATTGAGAAATATGGTATAGAATATGCATGAATTATGTTTGAATTGGTTGGTTTAAATGCCTATTTATGCCAAGGGATGGTGCAAATTGATGTGTTGTAGGTACATTCAGATTTGGGTGGCAAACTACTGTAACGCCCCGAATTTGAGCCTTAAGTGTGGGTCTGTAAGGAGGTTGTATATAAGCATTTAATTGTACAAGGAAATGACACAATTAAATGTCTGCTTTAATGGTTAATGGCCCTGAGAAGTGTTGGAGAAATATTGGGTTCAAAACTGGGCTTTAGCAAAAAATTTGGTAATAAGTGAATACAACCCTGGGTGCTTGGATGAAGGCCTTTTAAATTATTATGGTAAATAAATGACACAAGGAAGCTCATGGTTTAGTGGTTGTGGCGTCATTAAGGTTGCAAGGGAGCCTAGGTTCAAGTCTTGACTCTTGCAATTTATTTTGGTATTTCTTTTAAAGGAACCTGGACTCTGACCTATAGACCTTATATTTAATTGAGGATAAAATATGACACAGAAAAAGCCAGTGGTGAAGTGGCAAGGTGGCGTGTTGTCTAACTGTGAGGTGTAAGGTTCAAGTCTTGGGATACACAATGGAGTATTTATTTTGCTGTTTGAGCTGTGTAGGAGGTGGAGTTGGACTGAAACTCTGTGGTTGAGGTGGTCATAAGAAAATAAGGAATTTTCCTAATGGTTGAAAGTAATCCCACATCGGGAAGCTAACATAGGAATTGGTGAGACGCTAGCTTTAAATAGAGCGAACCAGATGAGTTGGTGAAAAAGAAAAAAGGTGATTAAGAGCCAATGCAGGATGTGCCAAGGTTGGTGATTTTGGACTTCGATGCGTTCTCATAAACAAGTTTGTATTCACGCCCTTCTTTGTTAGAAATCGGCAAAAGTTGAAAGCCGCCACAAACGTTCTCGTGTGTTGGGGCTATTCTGGGCCTCGATGGGCTCGTGGGCCCGCTTGTGTAAATCTAACTATTAGGTGGGAAGTAGTTGGGCCTGATGGGCCATATGAATCTGATTCGGCTTGATGGGCCATGTCAACGAGATTGGGCCTAAAGGGGCCAAATGAATAAGTGTGGATCTGTTAGTGTTTAGTAAAGGGGTTGTGGACCTAGTTTTTGGTAACTACTCAAGTAAAGATAAAAATTAAATAATTAATTAATCACGACTGTGGACAAGTCATAAGGTTAAGGTGTGGCAATGGGTATATGCATGTCTAAAATTGGATCTAGGGAGAGGTTGGTACTTAAGCGGTCTTAATGACTCACCTCCTCTTCTCTGGAATTCTACCTGGTGCATAGTATCTATTCACTTTAGCCAACGAGGACTTGTTAACGGGCCAAGGTAAGTAATAAACCCATAATAAAGAGAAATTACCGAAACACCCTCAATTTGTAAAATTATCGAAACACCCTTGATTGTGAAATTACTAAAATACCCTCGATTTGTGAAATTATCGAAACACCTTCGATTTGTAAAATTATCAAAACACCCTTGATTTGTAAAATTACCGAAACACCCTCAAATTGTAAAATTACTGAAATACCCTCAAATTGTAAAATTATCGAAACACCCTCGATTTGAAAATTACCAAAATACACTCGATTTGTGAAATTACAGAAACACCCTCGATTTGTAAAATTACCGAAACACCTTTGATTTGTAAAATTACCGAAACACCCTCGACTTGTAAAATTACCGAAACACCCTCGATTTGTAAAATTACCGAAACACCCTCAATTTGTAAAATTACTGAAACACCCCTTATTTGTAAAATTATCGAAATAATCTTGTAGTGTAAAATTACTAAAATGCCCTTGTAGTGTAAAATGATCGACATACCCCTGTAGGGTAAAATGATTGTTTTGCCCTTGAGGGTAAATGACTGACTTAGACTTCGAATTTGACTATGAATGTCTGACTACATTTTAATTGACTTGACTGTGGTTGTATGACTCATATGCTCTTAATATATGTTTAAAAGACTGTTACTAAGTATAGCCATTCTGCATACACGTGTGATGATTGAGCATGACATACACGACATATTGCATGGGTTGGAAATTATGGAACGGAGGAAGTATATGAGGATCGCATGGTTGCTTGATGACTGTGGATCCACCGATGGCTAGTAAGCCTAATATTTGATTAGCAGCTTGCTGCAATGAAGGTAGTACTGTAACCGGGCTACCATTGATGTGTATCAGATGGGTGGGTCGATATTTATATCCCCACATGATGTGTACTGGGGGATGTAGTTGGTGTGTAGTAGTTGGGTTATTGGGGTGGGTTGCACAACATTGCATGTATGATACTATTGTGATATTATTGCGATGTGGGCTTCGGCCTAACTGAGGCTAAGATGGGCTAGGCCTAATTGATTCTGTTATGGGTTGTGACCCAAATGATATTTTAACGGGCTTTGGCCCACGTATGCTTTGAACTAGACTGTACTGTTACTGTAATGGGCTCTGGCCCAGACTGATTACGAATTTTGTCTGTTTACTGACTGTTAGTCTAGTAAGGGGATTACACACTGAGTTTTTGTAAACTCACCCCGTCTATTAACTGTGCAGGTAATCCCCAGCGTTAGGTGGATCAGTGTTCCAGAGGGACACGGAGACGACCACACAACTGCACATGTTTTTCTATTCTGTTTATTTAGTTAAGCACTTTGGTTTTTGATTTGGGTTGTATTAAGGCCTCTTTATTTTCTTAACTTTTTATTTGGGAAATTTATTTAGTATGCTTAATATATGTTAGAAGTAGGGCACAGTTTTCCAAAATAACAACTGGTTTTGAAAATATCACATTTTCGCAACAGTTTAAAGGTAAGCTTCCGCAGTAAGTAAGGTTTTAAGGGAATTAACGTTTCACAAGTTTGAAAATGACTAGAGGTTTTGAGTAGTAAGAAGGTTTTCAATGAGAACATGGTTTTCGAAAAAAACTTCAATGTGACACACCAGATTCGGGCCTAACTTCTAGGCTGGGTTTGGAGTGTTACAATTGGCTTGGTAAATAGCCTATTTTTCTCCATACGGGCGTGTGTCTCAGTCGTGTGCGACAAATGGCCTTGTTACATGGCCGTGTGTCCCCTGGTGTTGAGTTGGAAACCAGGTCAGTATGCTCCATATAGCCTCACACACGTGCGTGTGACTTGGCCATGTGGCATAAGTCAGTATACCATACAGGCTTGGCATGGCCTAGCACACGGCCTGGCACACAGGTGTGTATAGCCATTTTTAGGGCACACAGTGTAACATCTCGAATTAGGGTCTAATCGAAACAGTGGTTTTGAGACTACAAATCTGAAATAGAAATAATTATTTTATGATTAGTTGATGGTACATGATAAAATTTCATGTTTTTGTAAAATTTTCTTAAAGAAAATCTATGCCTAAAGTGTCCAATTTGACTTTAGGGACTAAATTGAATAAGTTGTAAAACTTGTGTTCTAGAAGATTCAAGCTTGAAATTACATTGGATCATTAATTAGAGGTCTTTAAATAACAATATGACCAAGTTCTAAAATTTTGGACAAAAATGGGCATGAATAGGAAAAATTGGAAAGAAAGGCCTTAAGGACATTTATGTCTTTCGGTAAATAAAAGAATAAAAAGGGAAAAATCAAGTCAAAATTATGCCTATCTTCCTCCTTGTATGCAAAAATTTGTAAGAGTTCCATAGCTAGGGTTTTCAACTTTTCAAGCTTGATTTTCAAGAAAAACGGAGTCCGGACCTAGACTGGGGAAAGAACTAGATTTTGGACTAAATAGAATTAGTTGTCCATATTTTGTACCGAGGCAAGTTCATGTGTAAATAATGCAATGTTGTATTATGTTTTAATGCTTTATTGATGTATGAATTTCTATGTTTAATTGTTATGATGAGTGTATGAATGACATAATGGTCAATGAGAACAACTTTGTGGACGAGTTTGACAAATATGTGTTATCGAGAAAATCTCGTTTGAAACTTAGGAATAATGTAGGATACAATGTGACATGTCACTAGGAATCGTGAGATAACGAGCTCATGACATTATGTGTATATGTGATTATACGAATCTGGGTCCTAGTCTTGTACATTCTACCAGTGGCTGGGTAGCCTGGCATGTGTTGCGGGTACCTGTCAGCTTGTATGAGCAGCCTATGTAGTTATGTTCTGACTGTCAGGTTGTGTGAGTAGGCCTATGATTAGCTCGAGAGCGAGCAATGTGTGATTGTGATATGAGGTAGCATGTAGCTACGTTTGAAGCACTATGTGCAAGTCTTTCATGTATTCGATAGTATTCCGAGTGTTCAATAGGTAAACCTGTGAGTTATTCGACAAGTAAGTCAATGATGAGAAAATATGAAAATGTGTTACGAGTTGGTACAGGTATGTGCTAAAAAAACTCATATGAATGAGCTCGATATGTGATGAACTTTTGGTAAGATTGAAAATGTGTAAGTTATGTCTTCAAATTTAAGCTATGCCTACGAATTTATGATAAAATATAAGTAAACTATGTTATGTCTATGGTATTTATATATATGATTATGTTGCTATTTATTTGCATATGAACTTAGCTTTATGCTTACTCCCTTCTCTTTTTCATTTTCTTATAGAATCGCCAAGCTAGCTTGGGGATCGAAGGACGTCGGAGGCTTCATTAGACTATCAATTGGACATTTGGTATAGTTAGTCTCAACATTTTAAGTATGGCATGTATAGGGACTTGGTCTTTTTGTTATATGCCATATTGGTCTAGCCAAATGTGTTGGCTTATGGTAATATTTGATTTATTTTGCATATGGCCATGTGATAGGGTTTATATTGATTATTTTGGTTGTAACCCTAATCAATTATGCATTCATGTAATCTATTATGCTTGAAGTGATTGCTTGTGGATGAGATGTGTGACGAATGGCACATATGCTAAATGAATGAACCATGGCTAATAAGTATGACTAAAACTATGGTATAATTGAGTAAACTAAAAGTAGGTTTAGCATGATGAATGAATATGAAATTAGTGTGGAATGCCATATAAAAGCATGATGGTTTGGATAAGAGATTTGTTGACAGTACAAAGGCATGGGTTAATCATGTTTATGAGAATTTTAGTGATTAAATATACTACGTTGCATGCCCTCAAAGATGAATGAGTGAATGAGCATTTAAGGGTGTTAAATGGCTTGGAAAATAGCCTCAAAGTTGTCCGCATGAGTAGACACACGGGCGTGTTTCTAGACTGTGTGTGACACACGGTTTGCCTCATGGGCGTGTGATCTGGCCGTGTGTCCCCTGTACCCTAAAAAATGCAAAACAAAAAGCCTAATAGTAAACACGAGCAAAGACACAGGCGTGTGTCTCTACCATGTGAAGGGCACGGCCTTAGGGATGGGTGTGTGCCCAGGCCGTGTGAAGTCTACACCTGATTTTGGATTTTAATTGCCACATAGTTTGAGCACATGGGTCTGTGACTCAACCGTGTGAGCGTATGTAATATCCTGAATTAGGGCTTAATCAGAATAGTGGTTTCGTAACCACAAATTCGAGATAGAAATAATTATTTTATAATTATTTTGATGATTATGATATGATTGCATGATTGTGTGAAAATTTCGTGATGAAATTCTATGTCTAAAGTGTTTAAATTGAAAGTAGGGACTAAATCGAATAAGTTGCAAAATTTGCATTCTAGAGGTTTTTAGTATGAAATTGCATTGAAATATTAATTAGGTCTTAAATAGCAATTTGACCAATTTTAAGTTCATGGACAAAATTAGGACATGGAAGGAATTTTTGAAAGTTAGTAAGGAGGGGCATTTTGGTCATTTGGATATTAAATGAAATAAAATGGTAAAAATAACACAAAATTGGTCATCATCCTCCTTAGTTGCTGCCGAATTCTCCCTCTCTCCATAGCTAGGGTTTCTTCAACTTTCAAGCTCCATAGTAAGTGATTCCAAGCGCCGCTTTTAATGTTCTTTACGTTTTTGGAATCCCGGAAGCTCGATTAAGCTTATGCTAGCAATAATTCAACCTAGGGTTTATATTTGGAAAAATACCCACAGGTGAAATTTTGTGTATTTTGATGTTTTATGATAGAATATGGAGTTTTAAATTATGTTAGACAACTTGTGCTACTCGGTTTTGAGTGAAAACGAGTAAAAGGGCTTAATCGGCAAAAATACCTAATAGTCACAAGTATATGTTAGAGTGAGAATTTGATGTTACCATAGAAGGGAAAAGTGATCAGCATGTTATAAAACATTAGAATAAGGAATAATGTTTAATTCCCGAGCCTAGGGGAAAAAGTGTAATTATGCAAAAGATTAGGGGCAAAAGTGTAATTTTCCAAAGTTCAAATTAAATGTTGTTTTGATGAATGTATGTATTAAATAAGATTAATTTGGTATTATAGATCAAGAGAAACGAGATTCAAGTCGTGATCGAGGAAAAGAAAATATTGTGGACTAAATTGCAAAATCTTTATATTTTGGTACCAAGGTAAGTTCATGTGTAAATAATGTAGCATAATTGTTATTTTTAAGTTATTGATGTTAATTATATGATATGCTGATTTTTAATCGTGAAATATTATGCTTTGTGGTTAATGTTGAGTAATATGCAAATTATGTTTACTACTTGATAAATATGAATTGCTACCGAGTATCGATTCCGATATTCCATGGAAGACGACAAATGTGAGATCGAGGGAAAAAGCCGGTTTGAACCTTAGGAATAGATTAGGATACAAGTGACATGTCAATAGGATGGTTGAGCATCCGAACTCGTTGAGTCCGAGTTCATTTATGGATGCGAACGCCCGATGTGACAGCCCTAAAGTGACCCTAGTCGGAAAGCGGTTTCGGGACCGCTAAACCGAGTCACCAAATTATTTGAATATGATAATTATTGTCTAAAATATGTGAATATGAATGTGTGAAAGTTTTAAGCTTCGATTTAGTTAATTGCATGTGAATTTAGTTAATAGGACTTATGTGTGACACTTGTGAAATGTGATAGGTTAATCTATAAGGATCTATTAGTGCATGTAATTAAAAAGGGTGGACTTGCATGTCAATTTCCCCACTTAATTGGTAGTGGCCGGCCATGACAATGAGGGTGGACAAAATGTGATGGGTAAAACATGTCATAAACATGTTATGTTAGTGTTTTATGGGAGGAATGATAAAATAAGGAGCATGGGTAATAAAATAATAGTGGTTAGTAGGAGGAGAAAGAGAAAAAGAAAAAAAAGAGCTAGGCTACTCCTCCATTACCGTGACTTGAGGAAGGAAGAAGAAAAGGATTTTCTTATTTCATGTTCGATTGGTTGGTGTTTAGGAGGAGCTCAAGAGCTTAGAGGACCAAAGTTGGATAAGGGAAAGGAAAAAGTGATCGAATAGCCGCCGAAATCGTTCGACAACATCCGAGGTAAGTTTTTGAGTAATGGATCTTAGATTATGATTCGATTAGATCATGTTTTAAGTAAATCAAAATCATGCTCTTTGTATGTAACTATTGAGCCGAAAATGATAATGCTTGATAAGTGACTTGTGTTTGAATTCTAGTTATGAAAATGAAATATAGATGTGTCATGATTTATTGATATGTGCATGGATATTCGGATGATAACCGGGCTAAGTCCCGAAGGCATTTGTGCTGTGACTAATTCCGGGCTAAGCCCGAAGGCATTTGTGCGAGTTACTATATCCGGGCTAAGTCCCGAAGGTATTTGTGTGAGTTACTATAACCGGGCTAAGTCCCGAAGGCATTTGTGCGAGTTACTATAATCGGGCTAAGTCCTGAAGGCATTTGAGCAAGTAGCTATATCCGGCTAAATTCCGAAGGTGCTTGGTTTGGGAATGAGCGATCTTGCTGTAATAATTTCAATTAATACGCTCGTAAAATCCCAACGATGAGGTACGTTTCGTATATGCATTGGAGTAGTTGATTCCTTTTAAATATTATTCGCTCAGACAATTAATGAGCTTCCGGCCTTTGGTTAAGTTGATCCCTTATGTGTGAATATAAGGGTTGGAAATGTGAAGTAGGACTGATTTTTGAGAATATGTGTATATGAAATTATCCGTTTAGTTATATGAATGCTATACTTCAGTTGTGCCTGATTTCATTGCTCAAAACTTACTAAGCATTAAATGCTTACTCCGTTCTTTGAATCTCTGTTTTATAGATTTTGGTTCGTCAGCTATCGGACTCGGGATTGTCGAAGTCGAAGTCGTCCACACTATCAAAGCCCTTTTGGTACACTTTTGGTTGAACTCTGAAAATGGCATGTATAGGACTACCCTTTTTGTTGTTGGTCATGTACCCTTTGGTTTTGTATAAATTTGGATAGCCATGCGAAAATGGCTTATATATACTTTGAGCATAGCATTATAATCGTTTTGTATGTTGTTCATTGAGAGGTATGGAAATGTTTGGTAACGATTAGCCATTGCAATGGTTAATCATGATCATTTTGGTGCTTTGTATGACAAATTCTAGTTGATTCATGGAAAACCATGAAATAGGTAAAGTTTACCTTAAAGACAGATGCTAACAGCAGCAGTGGTGTGGATTTGAAAAATCACTAAAAATATTACGAATGGAATTAAATAGTGAATAAATTATGTAATCGAACCTTGATGAATCTATTTTCATATGAAAGTAACGAAAAGATCATATGAGCCGTATTTTATGAGAAACTTAAGTTTTCGTGAAATAGGGCCAGAGCAATTTCTGGATCCCCTGTTCTGAATTTTGAAATTCACTATAAAATAACCAGAGATAATTAGAAGTCATGCCCTATATGTAAAGATTCCTTTTCAAGTCTAATTTCTTTAGAAACAAACGGCATAAGTATTGAAGCCCTGTACAAGGAGATATCTAAGTCGTAATGCATGAAGGTCAGAGTAGTCGAACCCTGAAACAGGGAAGAATTTAACTAATAAACTGTACTAATTGGCTCAACCAAAAATGCTAGAAACAAATTTGTAGATGGATATATGAGTCTAGTTTCAGGTAAAATTTACGAAACTAGTTTTCGAGTTTTGGCACTCAAGATATGATTTTTAAGGTGACAGTGACGTAGTTAGCCAGCTTGTCTGGAAATTTTTAAAATGGACTGTGAAAATAAAAGAATTAAGTCTGTTAGCACCTCGTGTTCGACTCCGGTAATGGTCTCGGGTACGGGGTGTTACACCCGAGCTCGTTGAGTTGAGTCAGAGTTCACTTAGGGGAGGGTTACATGATTTCTTGATTACATATGTGGCACTTATGTGCAAATTATCCATGTATCCGAGTTATATTCCAATGTGTTCAACGGGTGAAATTTCTAGTTTAATGGAAGAGCACTTAAGATATAAGTGACGTTTTGGGTAAGTGTTGTGAAATGGACACTTTGGACATGTATGTTCTTAACCCTCGGGTTAGAAATAGATACAGCAATGATAAGATCGTAAGATGATGAATGATATTTAGAAATGTGATAAATGTTTTGGTGATACCATGTTAAAGTTGTTTGGTATGATTGTATTGTTATGTTACTTGTTATTTGTATATGAACTTACTAAGCATTTATGCTTACTCCTTCCTTTTCATTCACTGTAGTTTTCAACAAGCCAGCTCAGGAATCGGGACAGGTCGAAAGTTCGATCACACTATCCAAAGGACTTTTATCTTGGTAAATGGCTTGTACAACTACTTAAGTATGGCATGTATAGCAATATACCTATTTTGTGTAAATAATTTTATGATATGGCCATGTTTGGTTGAGAAAATGTTTGATATTGATAAGTTATGGTGATGGCTAATTTAGATCATGTTTGATATCATGGAAGTTTAATAGGTTATCTAGTTCATAAAGATTCATGGAAAGATGAAACTTGCCTTAAAACAGAATATTGCTGCAGCAATGACATGAATTTGAAAAAGCACTAAAAATAGTATAAGTGGAACTAAATGATAAGTAAGTTATTAAATTGAAGCTTAATGAGTCTATTTTCATGTGGATTGAGCAAACCAGGCATATAAATTATATTTTATGAGATATTTAAACTTTTGTGAAACCAGGCCAGAGTGATTTCTGGATCCCCTGTTCTGACTTTACAAATTCATAATAATTTTTTCAAAAAATAATTAGAAGTTTTTCTTTATATGTACAAATTCTTTATTGAGTCTAGTTTTAAGAGAAACAAACCTAATAGTTATTGAAATCTTGTATAGAGAGATATCAGATTCGTAATACACAGAGGTCAGAGTAGTCGAACCCTGAAACAGGGGAGACTTTAATTAATAAACTTAACTAATTGGCCCAACCAAAAATTCTAGAAAAAATAAATAAATAGATATATTAGTCTATATTCAGGGAAAATTTACGGATCTTGATTTCGAGTTTCGTAACTCAAGATATGATTTTTCTTGTAACTGTGACGCGGGTAGCTAGAAAGCTGTGAATGTAGAAACAAATGATTTGAAGTTCTTAATTTGATAAATTATGTTCGGGAACCCCTCAAGCTCGACTCCGGCGATGGTCTTGAGCGTGGGGGCATTACATTTAGTGGTATCAGAGCAGGTTTAGTCGGTTCTCGGACTACGTGTTGTATGTATGAATTTTTGCTATACATGCCATATGTATGAATTGTGATAGTGTGACGATTTCTGACCTTTTTAAAATGATTTTTATATAGTAAATGGATCCCGATCCAGCTATGGCAGATGAAGTAGGGAGGAGGAGAAAGGGATCGGGAAGCCTTTCTCCAAATGATGAGTGCATGGTACACTAAGTTCGTTCGTACGAACCCAAATGTACGACCTCCCCCACCTCCCCCAATTCCTCAACCTATGCCTCCGATGCCTCAAGGAGTGGATATGATAAAATTTCACAGAACCCCCGTTGATAGAATTCGTAAACAAGGGGCTGAAGAATTTAGAGTAAATATTGATGATGATGTAGAGAAAATAGAGTTCTGGCTTGAAAATTCTATCCGGGTATTTGATGAATTATCTTGTACACCTGAAGAATGTTTGAAATGTGCTACACCTTTGTTGAGAGATTCACCCTATAATTGGTGGAAGACTTTGATTTCGGTGGTACCGAAAGAGAGGGTAACCTGGGAATTCTTTCAAGAAGAGTTTCGGAAGAAATATATTAGTGAAAGATTTATTGATCAGAAATGTAAAGAGTTTCTTGAGCTGAAGCAAGGTAATATGACAGTCTCAGAATATGAAAGAGAGTTTGTTCGATTGAGTAAGTATGCCAGGGAATATGTTCCTACAAAACCAAGATGTGCCGACGATTTGAAGACGGGCTCAACGAAGACATTACGGTATTTTCCGGGATCCTTGAACTGAAAGAAATGGTAGTACTGGTTGATCGAGCTTGCAAGGCTGAAGAACTACTTAAAGATAAGAGAAAGGTAAAGGCTGAGACACGAAATTGGAAGAAAAGGCCAATGAGTAAGGCACCTTCACAGCAACCCAGAAAGTCAAGAAATATGAATCCTCGTTACCAAGTTTCAGCTGGGCAATCATATGGAAATTTTAAAAAGCAGAATGTGGGTCTTAAATCTCAAAATACTTCTGCAGCCAGTGTAGGAAACTCGAGATTTGTTAAACCCGAGTGCCAGCGGTGTGGTAGAAATCATTTTGGTCCGTACAGAGCAAATGAATGTTTTCGATATGGTTTTCCGGATCATTTTATTAGAGACTGCCCAGAGAGAGCTGAGAAAGAAAATTTTCAGAGTGTAAAAGCTAGTGGTGCAGACTCGAGGGGAAGGTATCCGAGAAAAGCTGGAAGTGAAACAAGCAGTAAGAATGTAGCCAGAGATGCAGCAGTTAGATCTGAAGGAAGAGCTCCGGCTAGAACTTATGTTATTAAAGTGCATGAAGATGCTTCCTCACCCGATGTGATTACCGATACATTTTCTCTTTATGATTTAATGTTATTGCTTGGATTGATCCTGGTTCTACTCATTCATATGTATGCATGAAACTGGTGTCTAGTATGAATATACTTGTTGAGAACATAGAATTTATGATTAGAGTGTCGAACCAGTTAGGCAAATGTGTGATAGTTGATAAAGTAAGCAAGAAATGCCCTTTAATGATTCGGGGTCAATACTTTCCGGCCGACTTGATGTTGTTGCCGTTTGATGAATTTGATGTTATTTTGGGTATGGATTGGTTGACATTGCATGATGCTATAGTAAATTGCAAAGAAAAGGTTATAGAATTAAAGTGTGAAAACGGTGAAACTCTGCGGGTTGAATCAGATAAATCAGAGGCATTGTCTAGTGTGATTTCTTCGATGTCGGCTCAGAGATATTTGAGAAAGGGTTATGAAGCTTATTTGGTGTATGTAATTAATACAAAAGAAGTTGAAAAGAAAGTTGAATCAGTGCCGGTTGTGTGTGAATTTGAGGATGTATTTCCAGAAGAATTGCCGGGTTTGCCTCTAGTCAAGGAAGTAGAATTTGGTATTGATTTGATACCGGGAACAGCTCCGATCTTGATTGCTCCATATAGAATGGCACCAACAGAGTTGAAAGAATTAAAGTCGTAGTTGCAAGAGTTGACTGATAAAGGCTTTGTGAGACCGAGTTTTTCACCTTGGGGTGCTTCCGTGTTATTTGTGAAAAAGAAGGATGGTTCTATGAGATTATGTGTTGATTATCGGTAGTTAAACAAGGTGACAATCAAAAACAAGTATCCATTGCCGAGAATTGATGATTTGTTTGATCAGCTAAAAGGAGCGACATGGTTTTCAAAGATTGACTTGAGATCTGGGTATTATCAGCTGCGAGTAAAAGAGTCAGATGTGCCTAAAACTACTTTTAGAACAAGGTACGATCATTATGAATTTTTAGTTATGCCATTCGGGTTGACAAATGCTCCTGCTGTGTTTATGGATTTAATGAATCGCATATTTCAGCCAAACTTGGACAGATTTGTTGTGGTGTTTATAGATGATATTTTAATTTATTCAAAAGATGAGACAGAGCATACTGAGCATTTGAGGATAGTTTTGCAAACTTTGAGAGATAAGCAGCTGTATGCCAAGTTTAGTAAAAGTGATTTTTGGCTCCGGGAAGTTGGATTTTTGGGTCATATTGTTTTAGGTGATGGTATACGGGTTGATCTTAGTAAAATTTCAGCCATTGTTGATTGGAAACCACCGAAAAACGTAACTGAAGTTAGAAGTTTCTTGGGGCTAGCTGGGTATTATCGGCGGTTTGTAAATGGATTTTCTATAACTGCTGCCCCTATGACTAGACTACTCCGAAAGGATGTTAAATTTGAATGGACGGAAGAATGTCAACAGAGTTTCGAAGAATTGAAAAAGTTATTAACTGAAGCACTAGTGTTAGTACAACCCGAATCAGGTAAAGAATTTGTGGTGTATAGTGATGCTTCTCTAAATGGTTTGGGGTGCGTACTCATGCAAGAAGGAAAAGTGGTGGCTTATGCTTCGAGGCAGTTAAAACCTCATGAGAGGAATTATCCTACTCACGATTTGGAATTGGCTGCGGTGGTATTTGCTTAGAAGATTTGGCGACATTATTTGTATGGTGAAAAGTGCCGAGTATATACCGATCACAAAAGTCTTAAATACTTGATGTCACAAAAAGACTTGAATTTGAGACAGCGTAGATGGTTGGAGTTATTGAAAGATTATGAGCTTGTTATTGATTATCATTCGGGAAAAGCGAATGTGGTTGCCGATGCTTTAAGTAGAAAGTTGTTGTTTGCTTTGAGTGTTATGAACACTCAGTTGAAAATTTCAGATGACGGTTGGATTCTAGCAAAGTTAAGAGAAAGACCGAAGTTTTTACAAGAGATTTCTGAAGCTCAGAAAAATGATCAAGATTTGCTAGCCAAAAGAAAATAGTGTGAAGCTGATACGAGATCAGATTTTAGAATCGGTTCTGATGGTTGTTTGATGTTTAAAAATCGGATTTGTGTACCGAAAAATGATGAGTTGATTCAAAATATTTTGTATGAAGCACATAATGGTTGTTTGGAAGTTCATCCGGGCAGTACGAAGATGTATAATGACTTGAAGAAAATGTACTGGTGGAGTGGAATGAAAAGAGATATTTCCGAGTTTGTATCGAAGTGATTAGTTTGTCAACAAGTGAAAGCTGAACACCAAGTACCTTCGGAATTACTCCAGCCTACTATGGTTCCTGAATGGAAATGGGATCAGATTACTATGGATTTTATGTCAGGGTTGCCGTTAACTCCAGGGAAGAAAAATGCCATCTGGGCAATAGTTGACAGACTGACTAAATCAGCTCATTTTATTCCGGTACGTACAGATTATTCTCTTAATAAGTTGGCTGAATTGTATATCTGAGAGATTGTTAGACTTCATGGGATACCTTTGTCAATCATTTGGATAGAGATCCGAAGTTTACCTCACGGTTTTGGCAAAAGTTGCAAGAAGCATTAGGTACAAAGTTAAATTTTAGCACTGCCTTTCATCCACAAATTGATGGACAATCAGAGAGAGTAATTCAGATTCTTGAAGACATGCTCAGATGTTGTGTATTGGAATTTCAAGGTAGTTCGGAAAAGTATTTACCGTTGGTAGAATTTGCTTATAATAATAGTTATCAGACAAGTTTGAAGATGGCACCTTATGAAGCATTATATGGTCGTAAATTTCGGACGCCATTGTATTAGACTGAACTCAAGGAAATCAGATTTATGGAGTTGATTTAATAAAAGAAATTGAAGAAAAGGTGAAAGTGATTCGAGATTGTTTGAAAGCTGCTTCAGATAGACAGAAATCTTATGCGGATTTGAAACGAAAGGAAATGGAGTTTCAAGTTGGTGATAAGGTATTTTTAAAAGTGTCTCCATGAAGAAAGTCCTTAGATTTGGACGAAAGGGCAAGTTAAGTCCGCGTTTTATTGGACCGTACGAAATAATTGAAAAAGTTAGACCGGTAGCATATCGGCTAGCGTTACCACCCGAATTGAAGAAGATTCATGATGTGTTTCACGTATCTATGTTACGTCGGTATCGTTCGGATCCTTCACATGTAATTTCACCGACAGAAATTGAACTACGACCGAATATGTCTTATGAAGAAGAACCGATTAAGATTTTAGCTCGAGAAGTCAAATAACTAAGGAATAAAAGTGTTGCACTTGTGAAAGTGTTGTGGCAAAAGCATGGAGTAGAAGAGACTACATGGGAACCTGAAGAAACTATGAGAAACCAATACCCACACCTGTTTACCGGTAAGATTTTCAAGGCCGAAAATCCTTAAAAGGGGAGGAGAGTTGTAATATCCTGAATTAGGGCTTAATCGGAATAGTGGTTTTGTGACCACAAATTTGAGATAGAAATAATTATTTTATAATTATTTTGATGATTATGATATGATTGCATGATTGTGTGAAAATTTCGTGATGAAATTCTATGTCTAAAGTGTTTAAATTGAAAGTAGGGACTAAATCGAATAAGTTGCAAAATTTGCATTCTAGAAGTTTTTAGTATGAAACTGCATTGAAATATTAATTAGAAGGTCTTAAATAGAAATTTGACCAATTTTAAGTCCATGGACAAAATTAGGACATGGAAGGAATTTTTGAAAGTTAGTAAGGAGGGGCATTTTGGTCATTTGGATATTAAATGAAATAAAATGGTAAAAATAACACAAAATTGGTCATCATCCTCCTTAGTTGCTGCTGAATTCTCCCTCTCTCCATAGCTAGGGTTTCTTCAACTTTCAAGCTCCATAGTAAGTGATTCCAAGCCCCGTTTTTAATGTTCTTTACGTTTTTGGAATCCCGGAAGCTCGATTAAGCTTATGCTAGCAATAATTCAACCTAGGGTTTATATTTGGAAAAATACCCACAGGTGAAATTTGTGTATTTTGATGTTTTATGATAGAATATGGGGTTTTAAATTATGTTAGACAACTTGTGCTACTCGGTTTTGAGTGAAAATGAGTAAAAGGGCTTAATCGGCAAAAATACCTAATAGTCACAAGTATATGTTAGAGTGAGAATTTGATGTTTCCATAAAAGGGAAAAGTGATCAACATGTTTTAAAACATAAGAATAAGGAATAAAGTTTAATTCTTGAGCCTAGGGGCAAAAGTGTAATTATGCAAAAGTTTAGGGGCAAAAGTGTAATTTTCCAAAGTTTGTATTAAACGCTGTTTTGATGAATGTATGTATTAAATAAGATTAATTTGGTATTATAGATCAAGAGAAACGAGATTCAAGTCGCGATCAAGGAAAAGAAAAGATTGTGGACTAAATTGCAAAATCTTTATATTTTGGTACCAAGGTAAGTTCATGTGTAAATAATGTAGCATAATTGTTATTTTTAAGTTATTGATGTTAATTATATGATATGATGATTTTTAATCGTGAAATATTATGCTTTGTGGTTAATGTTGAGTAATATGCAAATTATGTTTACTACTTGATAAATATAAATTGCTACCGAGTATCGATTCCAATATTCCAAGGAAAACGGCAAATGTGAGATCGAGGGAAAAAGCCGGTTTGAACCTTAGGAATAGATTAGGATACAAGTGACATGTCACTAGGATGGTTGAGCATCCGAACTCGTTGAGTTGAGTTCGAGTTCATTTATGGATGCGAACGCCCGAGCTCGTTGAGTTGAGTCCGAGTTCACTTAGGGGCGAGTTACATGATTTATTGATTACATATGTGGCACTTATGTGCAAATTATCCATGTATCCGAGTTATATTCCGATGTGTTCAACGGGTGAAATTTCTAGTTTAATGGAAGAGCACTTAAGATATAAGTGACGTTTTGGGTAAGTGTTGTGAAATGGACACTTTGGACAGGTATGTTCTTAACCCTCGGGTTAGAAATAGATACAACAATGATAAGATCGTAAGATGATGAATGATATTTAGAAATGTGATAAATGTTTTGGTGATACCATGTTAAAGTTGTTTGGTATGATTGTATTGTTATGTTACTTGTTATTTGCATATGAACTTACTAAGCATTTATGCTTACTCCTTCCTTTTCATTCACTGTAGTTTTGAACAAGCCGGCTCAGGAATCGGGACAGGTCGAAAGTTCGATCACACTATCCAAAGGACTTTTATCTTGGTAAATGGCTTGTACAACTACTTAAGTATGGCATGTATAGCAATATACCTATTTTGTGTAAATAATTTTATGATATGGCCATGTTTAGTTGAGAAAATGTTTGATATTGATTAGTCATGGTGATGGCTAATTTAGATCATGTTTGATATCATGGAAGTTTAATAGGTTATCTAGTTCATAAAAATTCATGGAAAGATGAAACTTGCCTTAAAACAGAATATTGCTGCAGCAATGACATGAATTTGAAAAATCACTAAAAATAGTATAAGTGGAACTAAATAATGAGTAAGTTATGAAATTGAAGCTTAATAAGTTTATTTGCATGTGGATTGAGCAAAACAGGCATATAAATTATATTTTATGAGATATTTAAACTTTTGTGAAACTGGGCCAGAGTGATTTCTGGATCCCCTGTTCTGACTTTAAAAATTCATAATAAATTTTAAAATAAATAATTAGAAGTTTTTATTTATATGTACAAATTTCTTATTGAGTCTATTTTTAATAGAAACAAACCTCATAGTCATTGAAATTTTGTATAGAGAGATATCTGATTCGTAATACACAGAGGTCAGAGTAGTCGAATCCTGAAACAGGGGAGACTTTAATTAATAAACTGTACTAATTGGCCAAACCAAAAATTCTATAAAAAAATTAATAAATAGATATATGAGTTTAGATTCAAGGAAAATTTACGGATATTGATTTCGAGTTTCGTAACTCAAGAGATGATTTTTCTTGTAACTGTAACGCGGGTAGCTAAAAAGCTGTGAATGTAGAAACAAATTATTTGAAGTTCTTAATTTGATAAATTATGTTCGGTAACCCCTCAAGCTCGACTCCGGGGATGGTCTCGGGCGTGGGGGCGTTACACCTTATTTTGGTTGATGATGTCATAGTGAAAGAGTTACACGAGCGTGTCCCAAGCCACACGTGCGTGTGTGACCACCCGGCCTACCCGTACGGGCCTGTGACTCTCAAAATAAGAAAAATTTTCTAAGTGTCAAAAAGATTCTAAAATTTCTCGATGTAGTCCCAAACGCTCCTGGTGTATGTTTTGGGCGTCATTAGCCCTTTTAACGTTAAAATTGCATGTGATTGAAAGGTTTCAAATTTGGATGAAATTTTATGGCCCGGATTTGTATGCTTGTTTAATTTTAAGTCCGGTAATGCCTCGAACCTCGTCCTGGCATCGGATACGGGTAAGGGGTGTTATATTTAGTCGTATCAGAGCTACGGTTTAGTTGATTCTCGAACTAGCGTAGCATGTGTACGAGTCTAGCTATACATGCCGTATATATATTATGATAGTGTGACGACTCCTGACAATTTTGAAATGTGTTTTCAATTAGTAAATGGATCCTAGCAGAGCAGTGGCGGATGATGTTCAAAGTAACGTGCCTGTACTCACTGAAGGGGCAGCGCCATCTGATATTAGACCCCTTATAGTTAGTGGAAAAGAAAGAGGCATGGAAGCCTTTCTCCATATGATGGATGCCTGGTACATGGAGTTCGTTCAAACGAACCCGAATGTTCAACCTCTTCCACCCCCACCTATTCCTCAACCTAACCCCATAGCACCCCAAGGTATGGACTTAATGAGACTGAATAGACCTCCAGTTGATAAGATTCTGAAACAAGAAGACAAATAATTCTGAGCTAGTAAAGATGATGACCCTGAGAGGGTAGAGTTCTAGCTCGAGAATACCATTACGGTGTTTCATGAGTTATCATGCACACCTGAGGAATGCATGAAGTGTGTTGGTGGTGCTAGAGAGAGTTAATTGGGAATTTTTCCAAGAAGAATTCTGTAAGAATTACATTAGCAAGATATTTATTGATTAGAAAAGGAAGGAATTCCTCGAGTTAAAATAGGGCCTAATGACGAAAATCGAATATGAGTGTGAAGTTGTGAAGCTAAGCAAATACGCTCAAGAATGTGTATTGACTAAGGCCATCATGTGCAAAAGATTTGAAAAAACAAAGACATCCAATTATTAGTGGGTGTCCTTAAACTGAGAGAATTTGTTGTGCTTATAGAGAGAGCTTGTAAAGCTGAGGAATTGGCTAAAGAGAAGAGAAAAGTTCAGTTAGAGTCTCGAGATTCAAAGAAGAGATAGATGGGTAAATCATTTCAGTCCTCAACTAAGAAACCGAGAGAGTTTAATACTCGATCAAGTGTTTCAGCTAAGTTTCCGATCAGGAACCATAGAAAATAGTATTCGGGTCATAAGGCTCAGACTACTTCGATAGCGAGTGTGGGTAATGCTCGACCTAATAGACCTGAGTGTCAACATTATGGCAGACGTGACCTCAGTGAATGCTGGATGAATAGCTGAGCATGTTTCAAGTGTGGTTCACACGATCATTTTATCAAGGATTGTCCTAAGACAATTGAAAAGGAAAAATTTCAGAGTGCAAGATCGGGCAATGCTACTTCTAGAGGGAGACCATAGAAGAATCTAGGAAATGGAACAAGTAGTAAGAGTGCACCTAGGGAACCAGCTGTAAGACCTGAGGGTAGAGCACCTGTGAGGACTTACGCCATTCGCGCTCACGAAGAGGCTTCATCCCCTGATGTGATTACGGGTACCTTTTCTCTCTATAATGCTTCTGTTGTTGCTTTGATTGATCCAGGATCTACCTATTCGTATGTATGTGTGAAATTTTTTTCTAGCATGAATATGCCTGTTGAGTCTACAAAATTCGTGATAAACGTGTCAAACCCTCTAAGCAAGCATGTGATAGTTGACAAACCATGTAACAACTTTCCTTTAATGATTAGAGGTCACTGTTTTCTAGCTAATCTCATGCTTTTTCTGTTTGATGAATTTGATATAATACTCGGTATGCATTAGTTGACCATGCATGATGTAGTAGTAAACTGTGGAAGGAAAATCACTGAATTGAAATGTGAAAGTGGTGATATTCTTCGGGTTGAGTCAGATGAATCAGATAGCTTGCCTTTAGTGATTTCTTCTATGACTGCTCAAAGATGTCTGAGAAAGGGCTTTGAAGCTTATCTTTCCTTTGTGTTGAATATGAAGGAGTCTGAGTTGAAAATTGAGTCAGTACCGGTAGTATGCGAATATCCAGATGTGTTCTTGAAAGAGTTGCCCGGATTGCCTCCAATTAGGGAAGTTGAGCTTGGCATCAAATTTGTTCCAAGCAATGCACCTATTTCAATTACTTCGTATAGGATGGCTCCGACAGAGTTAAAGGAGTTAAAATTCTAGTTACAAGAGTTAACGGATAAAGGTTTTGCGATGACTTGTTTGACTGGTTGAAGGGAGCCACAGTATTTTCAAAGATAAACTTGAGGTCCAATTACTACCAGTTGAGAGTTAAAGACTCGAACATACCGAAGACTGCATTTCGGATAAGGTATGGTCACTATGAATTTTTGGTTTGCCTTTTGGTTTAAAGAATGTTCCCGCGGTATTTATGGATTTGATGAACCGTATTTTTCGACCTTACTTAGATAAATTTGTGGTTGTTTTTATTGACGATATACTGATTTATTATTGTGATGTGGTCGAGCATGTTGAACATTTGAGAACGGTTTTGCCAACCATGAGAGATAAGCAGTTGTATGCTAAGTTAAGTAAAAGTGAGTTTTGGCTTTGAGAAGTCGAATTCTTGAGGCACATTGTTTCAGGCGATGGCGTTCGAGTAGATCCGAGTAAGATTTCGGCTATTATTGAATGGAAACTACTGAGGAATGTGTCAGAAGTTAGAAGCTTCCTAGGCTTAGCCGGTTATCACAGACTGTTTGTTAAAGGATTTTCCATGATTGCTACTCCAATGACGAGATTGTTACAGAAAGATGTTAAGTTCAAATGGACAAAAAAATGCCAACAGATTTTTGAGAAACTAAAGGCATTGTTGAATGAGGCTCCAATTTTAGTACAACCTAAGCCGGGAAAAGAATTTGTGGTTTATACTGATGCATCCTTGAATGGATTGGGTTGTGTGCTTATGCAAGAAGGCAGGGTGATCGCTTATGCCTTGAGGCAGCTGAAACTGCATGAGAAGAATTAAACCGCATAAGAAGAACTATTTGACACACGATTTGGAATTGGCTACCATTGTGTTTGCATTGAAGATTTGGAGACATCATTTGTATGTTGAGAAATGTCGTGTGTATACTAATCATAAAAGTCTGAAGCACTTGATTACTCAAAAGGACTTGAACCTACAACAACGGAGATGGCTAGAGTTGATAAAAGATTATGAGCTAGTGATTGATTATCATCCGGCAAAGGCGAACGTGGTCACCGATGCTTTGAGTAGGAAATCCTTGTTTGCATTGACGACTATGAACACTCAGTTGGCCTTATCAGATGATTGTTTGATTCTAGCCGAGTTAAGAGTTAGACCAATGTTTCTTCAAGAGATTATGAAGCCCAGCAAAGTGCCGGTGATTTGCAAGCCAAAAGAGTTCAATGTGAATCAGGTATGGAATCAAATTTTGGGATTAATTTTGATGGTTGCTTAATGTTTCGAGATAGGATTTGTATTCCTAAGAATACCGAGTTGATTCAGAAGATTTTGCTTGAGCCCCATAGTGGTCGTTTGTCTATGCATCTGGGTAGTACGAAAATGTACAATGACTTAAAGAAATTGTATTGGTGGCCGAGTATGAAAAGAGATATTTTTGAGTTCATTTCGAGATGCCTGATTTGTCAACAAGTGAAAACTGAACACCAAGTACGTTCTGGTTTATTTCAGCCAGTGACGGTTCTCGGGTGGAAATGGGACCGTATTAATATGGATTTTGGAAAGGGTTTGCTTTTGATACCGAGAAAGAAATATGTTGTATGGGTTGTTGTTGATTGACTCATTTTATACTGGTACGTATCTGTAACATCCTGATTTTCGGCCTAGTCGAAACAGTGGTTTTGGGACCACAAATCCGATAAGGAAAATTTTATTTTTATTATATTTTTATGGTTTACAATTTCACGAAATGATTTTGCAAAAATTTTGTTCGAAAATTTTGAAGTTTGGGCACTCAATTTAGTCAAAAGGACTAAATCGTAAAAAGCATAAAAGTTGAGTTCTACATGCTAGAGGTGTCCATTTGTTATGAAATTTTAAATTGGATGACCTTGTATGGTAATTACACCATTGGTTAAGTCGGTGGAAAAAATGGACATGGTTAGGCATGTTTCCAAAGTTTTTCATTAAGGGCATTTTGGTCATTTAGTTATTAAAATGAATTTAAAACAAAATTAAAAGCCAATTTTTGTCCATCTTCAACCTTTTGGCTGAAACTTGTATGGAGAAACCATGGCTAGAGTTTTTCAAGCTTCCAATCTCGATTGTAAGTCCGTTCTAGCCCCGTTTTTAATAATTTTTACGTTTTTCCAGTCCCCGTAACAAGAACTATCTATTTCTACCATTAATTTGCGCTAGGGTTCATGTTTAAAAATTGGCCCGTGTGTGATATGGATGCATTTTGATGTCTAATGGTAGAAAATGAGTGTTGGGTGTTAAATAAACGAATTTTACTAAGCGAGTTTCGATGAAAACGTCCAAAAGGACCATGTTGTAAAAGTTGTAAAAATGGTATAAAAGGTTGTTTTGATGAGAATTGTTGTTTTCCATAGTTATGAAAATGGTTTGTCTAGGCCCATAGAGAGAGAAAATTGAATAAAAATCACTTTACGAGCCTAAGGGCAAAAGTGTAATTTTGACAAAGTTTAGGGGCAAAACGTAATTTTTCTAAAATGTGATTTTTGGATCACATTAAATAATGTGACTAATAATTGGACTAAATGTGATCTTATAGATCAAGGAAAATGAGGATTGGACCTAGATCAGGTGAAAAATGGAAAATTGACGGTTAGGTTCCTTTTCGCTATTTTAGTGCCGAGGTAAGTTCGTGTGTCAATAATATTGCAATGCTATATTTGAGTTGAAATTCTATATTATTATTGCATGAATGGCATGATTTAATATATTGAAAAGTGATGAAAGAATGGTATATAAAATTTGTGAGAACAATGATATATGACTAGTAGCACATGAAATGTTTGATGGTTCAATCATTGATGACTTGCTACATAACAGCTGAATATATTGAGAATTTGATATAACATGATGTTTTATTAAGTTGGATAACTTATGAAAGAGTGAAAAGGAAGGTAAGTTTGTATGTAAATAATATATCACTTTTACTTATGTTATAATATTTTTTTATTATATGAGAGGTGGTTGCATATTGAATGATCACTTGATGTAAATTATGATTTGAAATTAATTACGGATGAATTGGTAAAATGTTGAAAAGTGAGAAATTTCTCGGTTGGACCTTTGGAATAGAAAAAATATGAATGATCTGTTGTGGGAACACATGTGTAGTACTATGTGAAGGCTAACATGTGTTTAAAATGGTTTTAGGTCACGTGTGTAGTACTAAGTGCAGGCTACTACGTGTACCAGATGGTTAGGTCGCGTGTGTAGTACCAAGTGTAGGCTACTATGCGTACCCGCTAGCTTCGATCACGTTTGTGGTACTAAGTGCAGGCCACTATGTGTAAAAGATAGCTTTGTTCAAGAGTGTGGTACTATGTGAAGGGCACTTTGTGAAGAAGGTAGCTTTGACTACAAAGGTGGTACTATGTGCAGGCCACCGGGCATCCGTTATTATTCTGATGTGTTCAACGAGAAATGACTAGGTGTAATTGAATATGACTATGTGATGAATAAGTGAAGGTTCGTGTGTGCAAACTTATAAGCAACGTGCAAGATATGTGATCGAACTTTGGTAAGATTGATATGGAGTAAGTGTTACAATGAAAGTTACTACAAAGAAAACATGAAAGAGTGAAATTTAGAAATAAAACAGTTTTAGACAATGCTTGTGACAACCCTAAAGTGACCCTAGTCGGAAAGTAGTTTCGGGACCGCTAAACCGAGTCACCAAATTATTTGAATATGATATTTATTGTCTAAAATATGTGAATATGAATGTGTGAAAGTTTTAAGCTTCGATTTAGTCGATTGCATGTGAATTTAGTAATAGGACTTATGTGTGACACTTTTGAAATGCGAGAGGTTAATCTATAAGGACCTATTAATGCATGTTGTATAAAAGATGGGTTTGCATGTCAAATTAGCCAAAAATCTAGATGGTGGCCAGCCATGCTATGGGGTAAAACATATTATAGACACTTTGTGTTAATATGTGTGGGAAGAATAATAAAATATGAGGGGAGTGGGAGGAGAAACCAAAGTTGTTTCATCCTTGCTCCCCCATTTTGCCGTGACTTGAGGAAGGAAGAAGAAAGGAGTTCTCTTGCTTCATGTTCGGCTTGGATGAGGATTTGGAAGAGGTAAGTACCTTGAAATTCTTGGAAAATTATGTATAAAGAAGGTGGTTAGTTCAAGTTCTAATCATTCCATGGCTTAAGTTTTGATTGTTAGGAGGTTTGATATTCGGCCAAGTAGTTTGAAGCTCTTAGTACATATATTTTTTTCTTCTTTCTTGAAGGTTGAAATTGGGTTGTTCTTAAGGAGGTGCCGAATGTGGTCATTGAAGGGCCTTGAGGAACAATATGTGTGGCTTGGGTTATAACATTCGGCCATGGTAGAAAATGGAAGAGATAAATGGTTGTTAATTGTGATAGTTTAAGGAAATTGTAAGTAGTTTGAATAAATGAACAATAATAATAATAAATCATCTAGTGAATTGGTGTAGTTGCCGAATTTGAACTAGGAAGTTATTGAGTAATGTGTGTATTTTAAGTGATAGAATTGAGTGAATGCTTGGAATGTGATATGTATGAATTATATGTTAAATTAAGGTTTGCTAAGCTAGCTATTAAGGTGAAGTGCAAATGTTAGTATTTGATTGCTAGTGTATATATGTGTACTAGCCGAGCTTTGAATTTGAATAATGGTTTGAGCACTATGTGTTGTACTGAGATTGTTTGAGTGAAATCATAGATATTTATATGATGAATTCGATTGTAGATTACATGCTTAAATAAGATGCATACATGAATGAATAGATAGATTGGTGTTGCATGTATTCGGTTATAGGCAAGCATAATGATGATTCTATCTTGACTTAGATAATTGGCTAAAGGAGAATATTAGCCAATATGTTGAATTTGGTTCATGACTTCATATATATGACTCTAATGTCTAATATATATAAATGGACTAAGTACCTTGAATTCCTCTTTGATGTTCAAAATGATTAAATCAATTTATTTGTTAATATTAAGCTCAAGAGCAAAGGGGAACTAAATCCGATAAAGGAAAGGAAAAGGTGATCGAATAGCCGTTGAAATCGTTCAACAACATCCGAGGTAAGTTTTCGAGTAATGGAACTTAGATTATGATTCAATTAGATCATTTTATAAGCAAATCAAAATCATGCTCTTTGTATGTAGCTATTGAGCCGAAAATGATAATGCTTGATAAGTGACTTGTGTCTGAATTCTAGTTATGAAAATGAAATATAGATGTGTCATGATTTATTGATATGTGCATGAATATTCGGATGATAACCGGGCTAAGTCCCGAAGGCATTTGTGCGAGTTACTATATCCGGGCTAAGTCCCGAAGGCATTTGTGCGAGTTACTATAACCGGGCTAAGTCCCGAAGGCATTTGAGCGAGTAGCTATATCTGGCTAAATCCCGAAGGTACTTGGTTTGGGAATGAGCAATCTTGCTGTAATAATTTCAATTAATACGCTCGTAAAACCCCAACGATGAGGTATGTTTTGTATATGCATTGGAATAATTGATTCCTTTTAAATAGTATTCGCTCAATCGATTAACAAGCTTCCGGCCTTTAGTCAAGTTGATTCCTTATGTATGAATATAAGGGTTGGAAATGTGAAGTAGGTATGATTGTGAGAATATGTGTATATGAAATTATTCGTTTAGTCATATGAACGCTATACTTCAGTTGTGCATGATTTCATTACTCAAAACTTACTAAGCATTAAATGCTTATTCCGTTTCTTTGATTCTTTGTTTTATAGATTTTGGTTCGTCAGCTATCGGATTCAGGAGTGTCAAAGTCGAAGTCATCCACACTATCAAAGCCCTTTTGGTACTCTTTTGGTTGAACCTTGATAATGGCATGTATAGGACTGCCCTTTGTTGTTAGTCAAGTACTTTTGGTAATGTATATATTTGGATAGCCATGCGAAAATGGCTTATATATATTTTGAGCATACCATTATAATCATTTTGTATATTGTTCATTGAGTGGTATGGAAATGCTTGGTAATGATTAGCCATTGGAATGGTTAATCACGATCATTTTGGTGCTTTGTATGACAAATGGCTAGTTGATCCATGGAAAACCATGAAATAGGTAAAGCCTACCTTAAAAATAGATGCTGACAGCAGCAGTGAAGTGAATTTGAAAAATACTAAAAATAGTAGGAATGGTATTAAATAGTGAATAAATTATGTAATTTAACCTTGATGAGTCTATTTTCATATGAAAGTAATGAAATGATCATATGAGCCATATTTTATGAGATGTTTAAGTTTTCATGAAACAGGGACAGAACGGTTACTGGATCCCCTGTTCTTACTTTGGAAATTTACCATAAATTAACCAGAGATAATTAGAAGTCATGCTTTATATGTACGGATTCCTTTTTGAGTCTAGTTTCATTAGAAACAAACGGCATTTGTATTGAAGCCCTGTACAGGGAGATAACTAAATTGTAATGCATAAAGGTCAGAGTAGTCGAACCCTGAAACAGGGGAGACTTTAACTAATAAACTGTACTAATTGGCCTGACCAAAAATTCTAGAAAACAATTTGTAGATGGATATATGAGTTTTGGAGCTCGAGATATGATTTTTAAGGCGACAGTGACGCACTTAGCCAGCTTGTCTGGAAATTTTAAAATGAACTGTATAAATAAATGAATTAAGTCCGTTAACCCCTCGTGTCCGACTCCGGCAACGGTCTCGGGTATGGGGCGTTACAACGCTAGTTGTGTGACTTTGAAAAAATCACTAAAAATGGTGTAAATCAAATTAGAAGTTGAATAAGATATGAAATAAAAGCTTAGTCTATTT
This sequence comes from Gossypium hirsutum, assembly GCF_007990345.1. Lineage (NCBI taxonomy): Eukaryota > Viridiplantae > Streptophyta > Magnoliopsida > Malvales > Malvaceae > Gossypium > Gossypium hirsutum. The sequence goes on along the minus strand of NC_053434.1, from coordinate 67,712,595 downwards.
TCATATAAAGGAAATGGTGTAAGAAAAATAATTTCATATTATGAGATATTTAAATTTTTGTGAGATAGAGTCAGAATGTTTTTGGAATCCCTTGTTCTAATTTGGGAAAATCATTTAACATTGTACAAAAATAATTATGGGTTATAATTTAATTGGCTAATAGAATTAATGAGTATATTTTCGAAAGAAACAAATGGGAACATTATCCAAATCTTGTATGAAGAGATAATTAAGTTTTAGTGCAGAGGGGTTGGAACTGTCGGATAGCGAAACAGTGGTGACTTTAAAGAATAAACTGTACTTATTTGCTCGACCCAAAATTCTAAAAATTTTATGGTAAGAAGATATATTAGTCTAGTTTCAGGAAAAATTAGAGGTTCTCAATTTAGAGTCTTGTAGCTCTAGATATAAATAATTTAGTGACCGTGACTAGAGAAAAAAGCTTAACTGGACTTTGAATAAATATAGAGGAATTGAAAAATAGCATGTTAATACATTGCTTATTATTTTTCATGCGAGCTTACTAAGTGTAAAGCTTACTCCCTCCTTTCCATTTCTTTTAGTGTTGTCAAGTCGGCTCGGGGTTGGAGGTCATCAGAGGCAGCATCACACTATTAAGCCAATAGCTTTGGAGTATTGATACATATGTTAGAAATTTCAAGTGAGTGGCATGTATAGGGACCTAGTTCTATGACATGTGTTATTATGATTTGGCTAAATGTATCGACCTATATCGAGCTATTATATATGGCCATGAGAGGTTGCTCATATTGATTATGGTTTGTAAGTCTAGTTAATCATGTTGCATTTTAATGCATATGATGTGATGATATGAATATGTTTGTTTGCCATGCATGGTTTGTAATATTCCATGTGTATTAAATGCATGTTTTATGACCAATCAAGGTGGTCATGACCATGAATTAAACGTGTAATATGGTAATAAGATAATAGTTCCTTGAACATGGATGTTTGATGTATAAGTTAGTAACCATAGTTTAATGGTATAAGTGATTAATGAGATGACAAGGTCAAATGAATGTGTAATAATGTGGCTAGACTAGTTTATCATGAGTAGGTGGAACATATGTATAATGACGAGCTAATGTTGAATGTGTCTTAATAAAGGGTGTTTAATCACTAAAATGATGCCATGAGTTGTGAGTTTGATGTGTATAAGGTTGTAAAGGTTTATGGGAAACATGAAGGCTTGGAAAATAGCCTAAGTAGCTACACGGGCAGAGACACGACCATGTGTCTCCACCGTGTGGAGGACACGGCCTAGCACACCGGCGTCTGGTCTGGCCGTGTGGTTCAAATTATTTTACCGTTGTCACAAACAGTGAGTTACACAGGCTGAGGACACGGGTGTGTCCCAAGCCACACGGGCGTCTGTGACCACATGGTTCAACACACACAAGCGTGTGACTCTCAAAAGTAAGAAATTTGCTAAGCTGTCCAAAGTTTATCGAAAGTTCTCGGTTTAGTCCCGAACTACCCCGATGTATGTTTTAGGCCTCGAAGGCATGTTTAAGGGACGATATACATGTGTTTGAAAAGTTCTAATTTGGACGAAAATTTTATGGCGATTTTTGCATGAATAAGTGTGTATGTGTTTGGTAATGCCTCGTATCCTATCCTGGTCTTGAGTATGAGTAAGGGGTGTTACATTTAGTAGTATCAGAGCTATGATTTAGTCAGTTTTTGGACTAACCTAGCATATGTATTAGAGTCTAGCTATACATGCCACTGATCTGAGATAGTGTGATGTTTTTCGATGCGTATGATAGGCACTTTGTTTAGACAAAGGTACCCTCCAATCGAGCTATATCCGACCATATTAATTGTGGTTATGAGGTATTTGTGTAAAGTATAGTCATGATGAGTTGAAACTTGGAAAGGTATGAATGAGATTCATAATATCCTTGTACGGATAAAATGTCATTGTCCCGTTTGGATATTAAAATTTGATAGATTGAAATGAATTATTGAAATGAGATAAAAGATTATATGCCATAATGAACTTACTTATGATTGACTGATAATTCCATGATGTATGTGACAGAATTGCTCGAGTAAATGTATGTGTTTAGATAACTTATCAAAAATATTAATGGGATGTATATTCATGTATATCTGTTTGGGTGATCATGATTGGCAAGCTCATATAATTTGAGTAAATGTGTTAAATTGCTTGGACTGATTTATATGATTGTAATGATATGTCTAAATGATGATGTACGAGGTAAAAGTATAGATTGTGATAAACTTATCTATGTTTGTTGGCCCTTGTATGATATCATGTGCATGACCTGTATGATTAAATGAATAGATAAGTAAAGTTATCCAGAAAACATGGAATACATGCATAAGTATACTTGTTAAAATGAGATAATTGGAAAGTGGGCGTAAAATCAATATAAAAGTTAGCTTACCGAAATGAATGACATGATTGTGATGATGTTGCTATGATGATGGAAATTGTGTTACATGTATATGTATATGAGAGTCAAGTCAGAGGCCCTACGACTCCCTCCCCCTTACCAAAGTGGTGTTTTATAATGGAAATACCTAAGATTTGTTTTAAATGAGTTCTTGGGTGATAAACCAAAGAGTTCAGTGATAGAATGGTTACAAGCATGATTAGAGATTGAGTATGGCTTGACAAGTACAGATATAGGCTAGAAAGATATCAGATTGGCTGAAAGATTGTTTAATTTTCACAACATTGCAGTTAGTGAAAAAGGTTAATTTTGGTAAAACGACCTATCCTGGTATGACGTCGAGAAATTTATTGATTGAAATTCCCTCATGAGCTGATCTCCTTTAGTGGATAGAATAATATGGAAATTCTGATGCATAAAATAGTTAAAGGAATAATGTTTGAATGTGAGATGTTTGGGTATGGTACTTACAGTGAGTAGATGATGGTTGTCTCTCGTAAGGCACTCTAGGAGTCCATTTATTTCTGGAAATTTTTTGTAGTGGTTGTATATTCTCTGATGAATTTTTGTCATATGGAAATGTTCCTTGATCTTAGTGATAGACAAAGGCATTGTCAGTCTGATTGGATTTTCTTGTTTTGGATTTCTTTATGTTGGATTTCTATATTTTGGATTTCTCCATTATGGATTTCCTTATGTTGAATTCTTGGTCATTTTTATCTCGCAACTTGTCGAACATGGCATATAGTTAAAGTATGACTTTTAGCTCGCGATATATATATATCAAGTAGGATTATGCTTCTGATTTGATCATGGTGATCTAGTGATCTTATTATTTGGATGTCTCTAAATTTTCGTACAAGGATTTAACATTGGCAAAGACTTAAGTGGTAAAATTTTTGTCTTGTGAAATTAATGGCTTAATTCATGATTGGCAAAGCTTGGACAGATGAGAACATTGTTAATCGAAGACTTTGAACTGGTCTAGTCTAGGTTGAGCAAAGACTTCCTGATTTTTAGTGATGTATTGTTGATTGAATGGTGATGTACTTTAAGACAACAAGACAAGTGATAGCTTAAAGTATCTAATGTCATAGAAAGACCTGAGTTTGCTATAGTGTAAATGACTTGGGTATTAAAAGATGATGAGATGGTTATTGTATGATCCTTGTGTAAGAATATTTGAAATGTTAATGGGGTTAAAGTTGAGCATCAGGTTCTACCACAGTTATCTCTGCCAGTATTGATATTAGGATGGAAAATGAGAAAGGATTATCCTCAAAGCCCTATCAGGATCATCCGCCCTATCAGGATAATCCTTGTCTTTGAAAGAGAAAAATGTCATGTAGCTTATTGATAAATGTTTGACGAGATATGTAAATCATGCTGGTATGTACTAAATTTTCGCTCATCAGGTTCGAGGAATTTCGTGTCTTTATGAATGTTGGACATCTTGAGATTTTAGTCTCCACTAATCGGATTGAGATCCGGGTTTCATATCATGATTTCTTGGGAAAGCTAGAGGAGACTTTGAAATGAAAAGTAACTGAGAGTTGAATTGGCAAATAATCAGATTGTGTGAAATTATAAAGAGTATGAGGCCGAGATGAACTAGCTAGTTTCACTATTCGAATTCGAAAAAGATTAAAGTATGAATGTAAATGTAACATGATAGTATGGATCGGACTTTTGAGTACATGAAAATTCTGATAGAGATTAAGTTTCAGTGAAATTGTTGTCAAGCGAAAACCACTAACGATTCTTGTATGTGGAATTTAAGATATAGGTAGTAAAAGTTCAGCTTGAGTGAAAGTTCTTTGACATTGATGATAGGATTGAGGAAAATAAGTGAAAAACCAAAACCACTTTTCTGGTAAGATTTTCGGGGACGAAAATCCCTAAAAGGGGGAGAAATGTAACATCTCGATTTTTGGCCTAGTCAGAATAGTAGTTTCGGGACCACAAATTCGATGAGGAAATGTTTATTTTTATTATATTTTTATGGTCTACAATTTCACTGAATGATTTCGTGAAATTTTCGTTCGAAAAGTTTGACGTTTGGGCACTCAATTTAGTCAAAAGGACTAAATCGTAAAAAGTTTAAAAGTTGAGTTCTACATTCTAGAGGTGTCCAATTGTTATGAAATTTTAAATTGGGGGTCCTTATATGGTAATTAGGCCATTGGTTAAGTTGGTGGACAAAAATGGACATGGTTAGGCATGTTTCCAAAGTTTTTCATTAAGGGCATTTTAGTCATTTGGTTATTAAAATGAATTAAAAACAAAATTAAAAGCCAATTTTTGTCCATCTTCAACCTCTTGGCCAAAACTTGCATGGAGAAACCATGGCTAGGAGTTTTTCAAGCTTCCAATCTCGATTGTAAGTCTGTTCTAGCCCCGTTTTTAATGATTTTTACGTTTTTGCAATCCCCATAACAAGATCTATCTATTTCAACCATTAATTTGAGCTAGGGTTCATGATTAAAAATTGACCCATGTGTGACATGCATGCATTTTGATGTCTAATGGTAGAAAATGTGTGTTGGGTGTTAAACAAACTGTAACACCCCTTACCCGTATCGGAAGCCGAAAGAGGGATCGAGGCATTACCAGACTTACGTTATAACATTTAAACACTAATCTTGCATACAATTTAAACTTTTAGAAACTTAGAAAATTTTCATCTCTGCAGGGGTCACGCGTCTAAGTACCAAGGCCATGTGTCACACACGGTCGAGCCACACGCCCGTGTGCTTGGCCGTGTGGAGTGAAAATAGGCTTGGTTAAAGCCACATTTCTCACCCTCCACAAGCATACATAAACACCACACTTCATGCCATTTCAATACACACATAGGCAATCACAACATGTCAAATTCATATACAAATCAAGCCCTTATATCACAATCCAAATCACTACCCAAAACTCAACCTTAAACATATCCAAAGCAACATATCATTATCAATAATTTTTCCTATCTTCCTTATGCATTTTTCTCAATCTTTCATCACCTAAATCATGCTTCTTAAACATATCAATTCATCATTTATACTTCATACTAAGATATGCCAACACAAAAGCATTACATATACATCACATATATCATTTATCAAACACATACTTTAAGCCTACTTAAATGGCCAATACACATCAACATTTACAAACCAAATCACATGGCTAAAATCACCACTTAAATCATATGATCTTAACACTAGCCTATACATGCCATATATCCAAACCCCAAAGTGTAAAAATACAGTAAGTTAATAACCGGATAGTGTGATGCGATCTCCATTGTCTTCCAACCCGAGCAAACATCTGAGGCACTACAAAACATAGAAAAATAACTCAAAGTAAGCTTCACAGCTTAGTAAGTTCGTAATTCAAAGAAATAAAGCTTATAACTTCAATTTATAAGCATAATCCATTTAAGCCAATCCAACATGTCTTGGCCTTAGCCTAAACAACATTAGCTTTTAAATTATAAACATCACATGAACTAGCAAATTATCATAAAACATTACGTCATAAGTTTACATTGCTTATGTGTATTCACACATCAAGCATATGGCTAAATATTTATAAATAATCCAAAACTCATTATTTTCCATGCTTTCAATAGCAATTCAAATCTAAGAATTTGCCAATCTTTACCCTTTTCTTCTGTTGAGCCACAATTTAAAAGAATAAAATGGAGCATATTGCAATTCAATTTGACCCAAAAGTCTAACACGTAATCATCAACCAAATTTATTATTCAATCACTATTCAAGTGATATAACATAATATATTACCAAACCATTAATCACATTATTATTACATATTCATTTCCACAATGATCATGAACTCACAATTTTCATGGATTCAATACTCAATTGAATTTCTGTACCATCTCGTACCAATTTCTGTACATACCTATACCATCTCGTACCAATCTCATACTCAATCACATCTTTCATTTACATGTTGAACTATATGGAGTAATATTGGTTACTCGGGAATCTCGCACACTAAATGCCAATGCGTAGCCGAAGCTAACTCAATAACGCACACTAAGTGCCAATGCATAGCCGAAGCTATCTTGATCTCGCACACTAAATGCCAATGCATAGCCGAAGCTATCTCGATCTCGCACAGTAAGTGCCAACGCATAGCCAAAGCTATCTCAAATATTTTCGTACCATTATACTCATCAACCATTCAATATAAAGCATTAAAACTCAATTATAATAATGCTTATTAACATACAAACGTACTTGGCTAAGATGTAGAGATACCAAAGTTTAAGGGCATTTTGGTAATTTTTTCATTTCCTTGATTTTCCACCCGACCTTAATCTGAATTATTAATTTCATTCAATACATTAATTTAGACAGTAAAATACTTCATTTCATACAATTTGGTCATTTTTGGCATTTTTACAAAATTACCCCTAAAGTTTTACTTTTATTTTTATTTAGTCCCTAAGCCCAAAACATGCAAATTAACCATTTTTAACACAAAACTAAGGTATCCGAATATTCATAGCATCCAACACAACCTATTTATGCAACAATTTCACATTAAATCTTTGTACTTTTATCAATTTGACAAAGTCCCAAATCGAAAAATTCATCAAAATCACTTAACAAATTACTTTTAAATATAAATCAACGTTCCAAATTCATCATCTAACATAAAAAATCACAATATTCATCAATGGAAACTTTCAAAATCTTTAACAAATTTGAAATCAGAGATACGAGCTAGCTAGAATACGAAGCAACGATATCAAAAACATAAAAATTATTAAAAATCGAACACAAAACATTCCTAAATCAATTCATGCAAGTGCCGAAACTAAGGAAGCTTCAATGGCTTTCTTTTTCTCCTCAATATTCGGCCAAGAGATAAATTTGCATGGCCATTTTCTATGTTGTTTTTATCTATTACATTTTAATATACCATTTACCTTTTTATCCTTTATAATAATACATAATTTCATATATGCCAAACCACCAATCTCCACTATCTTAAAATAATGGTTTAATTAATAAATAGGGACTTCTACTTTAGTATAACATAGCAAATAAACACTTAAATAATTAGAATGCAACTTTTGTATTTTACTCGATTTAGTCCTTTTTACTTAATTAACTATCGAAACGGTAAAATGTTTCAATGAAACTTTAATACCATCTTATTGCCACTCTGTAATTATTTATAAAAATATTAATGACTCGGTTTGTAACACCCCCTTACCTGAGACCGTCGCCAGAGTCGAGCACGAGGCGTTAATAGACTTAAATTGTCACTTAAACAATTTCAAACAATTTGTTTCACCTTTCGTAATAAACTATCCATCTGTGTCACAGTCGCTAAAAAAATCATATCTTGAATTACAAAACTCGAAATTAGAATCTGTAAATTTTTCGTGAAACTATACTCATACATATATTTATTAATTCGTTTCCAGAACTTTTGGTTAGGCCAATGAGTACAGTTTATTAGTTAAAGTTTCCCCTATTTGAGTGTTCGACTGCTCTAACCTCTGTTCACTACGAAGACTTTTCTCTCTATACAGAATTTAGATGACTATGCTATTTATTTCTCTTGAAATTATACTCAATAAGGAATCTATAAATATAAAGTATGACTCATAATTATTTTTGTACAATATTTAGTGGATTTCTAAAGTCAGAAGAGGGGATTTAGAAATCGCTCTGACACTATTCCACTAAAACTAAAATTTCTCATAAAATACAACTCATTTTCCTGTTTTGTTTCGTCCATATGAAAATAGACTCAATAAGATTTAATGTAATATTTTATTCATCATCTAATTCTGTCTCTACCATTTTTAGTGATTTTTCAAACTCATGTCATTGTTGTTGTATGATACTGTTTTATAGCAAATTTCACCTTTTTATGAATTTCCATGGATTAGATAGCACATTAAGTATACATAACACCAAATATGATCTTGATTAGCCATTCCAATGGCTAATCATTACCAAACATTTCCTTACCACCCAATAGCCATATCATAAGATCATGTACACAAAATTATTATAATGCTATACATGCCATACTCAAAATATACAAGCCACTATACCAAAATGGTCCACGAATAGTGTGAGCGAACCTCCGACCGTTCCCAATTTCCGAGCTGGCTTGTCATAACTACAAAGAATGGAAATGAGGGAGTAAGCATAAATGCTTAGTAAGTTCACATGTAAATAGCAAGTAACATAATCATGCAATCCAACATAAAACATCATTTTTACAAATATCACCAAGACATTCATGTTACATTTGCATATACTATCTTACCATGATTTCATCATACCAAGTTCTCAACCCAAGGGTTTAAGCTCATACCTATCTAAATTTTCTCATTCACCACACTTACCAATATGTCACCTTCGTCTTAAGTATTCTCCTTATTCATTTAAGATTCACCCGTTGAACACATCGGAATATAATTTGGATACACGGATTGCATGCATAAAAATGCCATACCCGTAGCTAGACAAACTCAATAGCCTGCGGAAATTATGTAGCCAAGCTACCATGTAACCCACCCATAAGCGAACTCAAACTTACCTAAACTTACTTAAAATGACATTTATGTTACTACATTTACACCTAAACTTACCTCGGTACAAAATGTTAGAAATCGAGCCTATTCCTCGTAAACTTTATTTTTCCCTCGATCACGACTCAAATCTTGTTTCTCTTGATCTAAAATAACAAATTTATCTTATTGAATACTCATATTTATTAAAACAATCCTTGACTCAAACTTTGGTAAAATTACATTTTTGCCCTTAAACTTTTACATATTTACACTTTTTCCCAAAGGCTCGGAAATTAAACTTCATCCTATTTTCTTATGATTTTTAACATGCTGATCATTTTTCCCTTCTATGGAAACATCAAATTCTCAATCTAACATGTACTTATGAACATTAGGTATTTTTACCGATTATGTCGTTTACTCGTTTTCACGTAAAATTGCTTAGCAAAAGTTGTTTAACACAATTTCAAGCTTCATAATCTACCATAAAACATCAAAATAAACACATTTCACCTATGGGTATTTTTCCAAATATAAACCCTAGGTCAAATTATTGCTAGAATAAGCTTAATCAAGTTACCGGAACTCCAAAACGTAAAGAACATTAAAAACGGAGCTAAAATGGATTACAATCGAGCTTGGAAGCTTGAAAAACCCTAGCTATGTCTTCCTCATGTGAAATTCAGCCAAGGGGTTGAAGATGGACAAAAATTGGCTTTTAATTTTGTTTTTAATTCATTTTAATAACTAAATGACCAAAATGCCCTTATTAAAAACTATGGTGTCTTATCTTCGTTTAGGTATTTTTGTCTAAACTAGTATAATGGTCTAATTACTATCCAAGGACCTCCACTTTAAAAACCCATTACTCACAAGTACTTAGTACCTTTGTAAACTACAACACACATTTTACAACTTTTGCAATTTAGTCCTAAATATCAAATTGGACCCTCTATCGATAAAATTTCTAAACGAAATTTTCACACAATCATGAAATCATGCCATAGACCTTAAAATGATAATAAAATAATTATTTCTATCTCAGATTTGTGGCCCTAAAACCACTATTCTGATTAGGCCCTAATTCGGGATATTACAACTCTTCCCCCTTTAAGGATTTTCGTCCCCAAAAATCTTACCGGTAAATAGGTGTGGGTATTGATTCCTCATAGTTTCCTCAGGCTCCCATGTAGCCTTTTCTACCCCGTGCCTTTGCCACAATACTTTCACAAGAGCGATACTTTTATTTCTTAGTTGCTTGACTGCCTGAGCTAAAATCTTAATCGGTTCTTGTTCTCAACTCTGCTAGAATCGAACCATCGTCAGACACCGTCAACTGAGTATTCATAGCTCTCAAAGCAAACAATGACTTTCTACTCAAAGCATTAGCAACCACATTCGCTTTCCTTTGATGGTAGTCAATCACAAGCTCGTAATCTTTCAATAATTCTAACCATCTCCACTGTTTCAAATTCAAGTCTTTTTGTGACATCAAGTACTTGAGACTTTTGTGGTCAATATATACTCGGCAATTTTCACCATAAAAATAATGTCGCCAAATCTTCAAAGCAAACACTATAGTAGCCAGTTCCAAATCATGAGTCGGATAGTTCCTTTCTTGAGGTTTCAACTGCCTCGAAGCATAATCCACCACATTTCCTTCTTGCATAAGTACACATCCTAAGCCATTTAGAGAAGCATCACTATACACCACAAATTCTTTACCTAACTCGGGTTGTACTAACATTGGTGCCTCAGTCAGTAACTTTCTCAATTTCTCAAAGCTTTGTTGACATTCTTCCGTCCATTCAAATTTAACATCCTTTTGGAGTAGTCTGGTCATAGGAGTAGCAATTATAGAAAATCCATTTACAAACCGTCGATAATAACCAACTAGACCCAAGAAACTTCTAACCTCAGTTACATTCTTCGGCAGTTTCCAATCAACAATAGCCAAAATTTTACACGGATCAACATGTATACCATCACCTGAAACAATATGATCCAAAAATCCAACTTCTCGAAGCCAAAATTCACTCTTACTAAATTTGGCATACAACTGCTTATCTCTCAAAGTTTGCAAAACCATCCTCAAGTGCTCAGCATGCTCTATCTCATCTTTCGAATAAATTAAGATATCATCAATAAATACCACAACAAACTTGTCCAAGTATGGCCGAAATATGCGATTCATTAAATCCATAAACACAACAGGAGCATTTGTCAAACCGAATGGCATAAATAAAAATTCATAATGGTTATACCTTGTTCTAAAAGCAATTTTAGGCACATCTGACTCTTTTACTCGCAGCTGGTAATATCCAGACCTCAAGTCAATCTTTGAAAACCATGTTGCTCCTTTCAGCTGATCAAACAAATCATCAATTCTCAGTAACGGATACTTGTTCTTGATTGTTACCTTATTTAACTGCCGATAGTCTACACACAATCTCATAGAACCATCTTTCTTTTTCACAAATAATACAGGAGCACCCCAAGGCGAAAAACTCGGTCTCACAAAGCCTTTGTCAGTCAACTCTTGCAACTGCAACTTTAATTCTTTCAACTCTATTGGTGCCATTCTATATGGAGTAATCAAGATCGAAGTTGATCCCGGTATAAACTCAATACCAAATTCTACTTCTCTGACAGGAGGCAAACCCGAAAAGTCTTCTGTAAATACATCCGTGAATTCACATACAATCGGTACTGATTCAATTTTCTTCTCAAATTCCTTTGTATTCAACACATATGCCAAATAAGCTTCATAATCCTTTCTCAAATATCTCTGAGCTGACATCGAAGAAATCACACTAGGCAATGCCTCTGATTCGTCTGATTCAACCTGCAGAATTTTACCATTTTCACATTTTAATTCAATAACCTTTTTTTTACAATTTAGTATAGCATCATGTAATGTAAACCAATCCATACCCAAAATAACATCAAATTCGTCAAACAACAACAACATCAAGTCGACCGGAAAATAATGACCTTTAATCATCAAAAGACATTTCTTGTATACTTTATCAACTATAACACTTTTGCCTAACGGGTCTGACACTTTAATCATTAATTTCGTAGACTCAACAGGTATACTCATATTAGACACCAATTTCATGCACACATATGAATGAGTAGAATCGGGGTCAATCAAAGCAATAATGTTAACATCATAAAGAGAGAAAATACCAGTGATCACATTGGAAGATGAAGCATCTTCACGCGCCCTTGTGGCATAAGCTCTAGCCGAAGCTCTAGCTTCAGATTTAAACGTTGAATCTCTGACTACATTCTTGCCGCTTGGCTCATTCCCAGCATTTCTCGAAGATCTTCCTCTCGAAACTGCACCATAGGTTTTGCACTCTGAAATTTTTCTTTCTCAATTCTCTTGGGACAGTCTCTAATAAAATGATCTGGAGAACCACATTGGTAAGATTCGTTAGTTCTACACAGACCAAGGTGACTTCTACCACATCGTTGGCACTCGGGTCTAACAAATCTCGAATTTCCCACACTAGCCACTAAAGTAGTCTGAGATTTAAAACCCACATTTTGCTTCTTACGATTCCCATACGAATGTCTAGCCGAAACATGAAAACAAGAATACATATCTCTGGATTTTCTAGATTGTGGTGGGAATGCACTGCTCATCGGTCTTTTCTTCAAATCTCTAGTCTCAATCTCAGCCTTTCTCTTTTCTTTAATTAGTTCTTCAGCCTTGCAAGCCCGACCAACAAGCAGTACAAACTCTTTCAACTCAAGAATTCCCACAAATACTTTAATGTCTTCATTGAGTCCGTCTTCAAATCGTTTGCACATTTTAGCCTCTGAAGGAATACATTCTCTAGCATACTTACTTAATTGAACAAACTCCCTTTCATACTCAGTAACTGTCATGTTGCCTTGTTTCAACTCGAGAAACTCTTTACGCTTCTGTTCAACAAATCTTTCACTGATGTATTTCTTCCAAAATTCTTCTTGAAAGAACTCCCAAGTCACTTTCTCTTTCGTTACCACTGAAATCAATGTCTTCCACCAATAATAGGTTGAATCTCTCAACAAGGATATAACACATTTTAAGCACTCTTCAAGTGTACAAGACAATTCATCAAAAACCCGAATAGAATTCTCTAGCCAAAATTCTGCTTTCTCGGCATCATCATTAGCATTTGCCCTAAATCCTTTAGCCCCTTGCTTGCGAATTCTGTCAACTAGGGCTCTATGAAATTTCATCAGATCCATACCTTGAGGCATCGGGGATACAAGTTGAGGAATTGAGGGAGGTGGGGGAGGTTATTGAGCATTCGGGTTCGTACGAATGAACTTGGTGTACCATGCATTCATAATCTAGAGAAAGGCTTCCCGAGCCATTCTCCTCTTTTTTGAGAAATAGTAGGAGGTCGGTTTTTAGTTGGCACCACCCCTTCAGCAAGAGCTGGCGCATTGCTCTCTACATCATCGACCACAACTGGATCGGGATCCATTTACTATAAAAAAGTCATTTTAAATGTCAGGAGTTGTCACACTATCACAATATATAAATGGCATGTATAGCAAAACCCATACATACGCCACATTAGTCCGAGAACTGACTAAACCGTAGCTCTGATACCACCAAATGTAACACCCCCTTACCCGAGACTATCACCGGAGTCGAGCACGAGGCGTTAACAGACTTAAATTATCACTTAAACAATTTCAAAAAATTTATTTCACTTTTCGTAATAAACTAAACATCTGCGTCACAGTCGCCAAAAAAATCATATCTCGAGTTACGAAACTCAAAATGAAAATCCATAAAGTTTCCCAAAACTAGACTCAAATATATATTTAATAATATTTTTCTAGAATTTTTGGTCGGGCCAATTAGTACAGTTTGTTAGTTAAAGTTTGCCCTATTTCAGTGTTCAACTACTCTGACCTCTGTTCACTATGAATCACTTTTCTCTCTGTACAGAATTCAGATGACTATGTTGTTTGTTTCTCTTAAAATTAGACTCAATAAGAAATATATTCTGTGACAGCCCTAAATTGACCCTAGTCGAAAAGTGGTTTCGGGACCGCTAAACCGAGTCACCGAAGTATTTGAGTATAATATTTATTGTCTAAAATATGTGAATATGAGTGTGTGAAAGTTTTAAGCTTCGATTTAGTTAATTGCATGTGAATTTAGTTAATAGGACTTATGTGTGACACTTTTGAAATGTGATAGGTTAATCTATAAGGATCTATTAGTGCATGTAATCAAAAGGGTGGACTTGCATGTCAATTTCCCCACTTTGATAGTAGTGGCCGGCCATGACAATGAGGATAGACAAAATGTGATGGGTAAAACATATTATAAACATTTTGTGATAACATGTTGTGTTAAGAACAATAAAATATGAGGGGAGTGGGAGGAGAAACCAAAGTTGTTTCATCCTTGCTCCCTCATTTTACCGTAACTAGAAGAAAAAAAAAAGCTTCATCCTTTTTGATTCTTCTTGGCTGAACTAAAGAAAGAAAAGAACAAGAGCATTCGGTGATCTTGAACTCAAAATAAGGTGAGTAGTTCATGCTAATTCTTGAAATTTTAGTATATTTTGAGTTAGTTCTTAAGTTCTTTGCTTAACCCATGACAAAATTTTGAGTTGGGTAATGTCTTAAGCTTTCGGCCATAGTAGAAATTAAGGGGTTAGATTGTTATTTTTTTGTGGTTATTTGAAGTGAACTAGTTAATACTTAAGTGTCAGTATTTGTACATGAAATAGATGAATGTGGAATTGTTGAGTTACTTGAACAAATTCAGGTTTGTAATTGATTTCTTTTTAGTATAAACCTTGAGTAATGCTAGACATAGATTTTGGTTTTGATAGTGCTAATATGAGTTTAATTAATTCAATTTTGATAATATAATGATAGCTTAAGATAAACAACATTCGGTTATGAATTTTTTTGTTAAAACGAAAATGGAAAATTATGTGTTTGACTAAAGAAAAGAAATCGTTGAAGAGTGTTTATGAACTTGGTGAGTGTATTCGGTTAGTGAGCAAATGAATAAAAAAAATTGGAATTTGATTTTTGTTTGGGAATGTATTAAGTACATAATTGGCCTCAACCTAGACATGCATATTCGGCCACAAGAATGAATACATAGATTGATGTTGTACGTTCGGCTATAGGTAAGCATATTGGTGGCTTAATCCTGACTTAGAAAATCGGCTAAAGGAGAATATTGGCTAATATGTTGAATTTGATTCATGATTTCATACATATATGACTCTAATGCCTAATATATATGGGCTAAGTACCTTGAATTCCTCTTTGATGTTCAAAATGATTAAATCAATTTATTTGTTAAATTAAGCTCAAGAGCAAAGGGGAACTAAATCCGATAAAGGAAAGGAAAAGGTGATCGAATAGCCGTTGAAATCGTTCGACAGCATCCGAGGTAAGTTTTCGAGTAATGGAACTTAGATTATGATTCGATTAGATCATGTTATATAGCAAATCAAAACCATGCTCTTTGTATGTGGCTATTGAGCCGAAAATGGTAATGGTAGATAAGTGCCTTGTGTCTGAGTTCTAGTAATGAAAACGAAATAAAAATGTGTTATGATTTGTGGACATATGTGCATGATTATTTGGATGATAACCGGACTAAGATCCGAAGGCATTCGTGCAAGTTGCTATATCCGGGCTATGTCCCGAAGGCATTTATGCTAGTGATTATATCCGGGCTAAGACTCGAAGGCATTTGTGCGAGTTGCTATATCTGGGATAAGACCCGAAGGCATTTGTGTGAGTTGTTATATCCCGCTAAATCCCGAAGATACTTGGGTTTGGAAGTGAGCGATCTTGCTGTAATAATTTCAATTAACACGCTCATAAAATCCAAACGATAAGGTATGTTTCGTATATGCATCGGAAAATTCGATTCGTTTTAAATAGTATTCGTTCAATTGATTAACGAATTTTCGGCCTTTAGTTAGGTTTGATACCTTGTGTATGAATATATTGATTGAAGCGTGAAGTAAGTATAATTATGAGAATGTGCATTTATGAAGTTATTCATTTAGCCATATGTATGTTATACCTTAGCCGAAACTAATTTCATTATTCAAAACTTACTAAGCATTAAATACTTATTCTGTATCTTTGATTCTCTATTTTATAGATTTTTGGTTCGTCAGCTATCGGACTCGGGATTGTCGAAGTCGAAGTCGTCCACACTATCTAAGAGCTTTTGGTACTCTTTTAGTTAAACGTTGATAATGGCATGTATAGGACTAACTTTTGTTTTTGGTCATGTACCTTTCGGTAATGTATATATTTGGATAGCCATGCGAAAATGGCTTATATATATATTGAGCATAGCGTTATAATCATTTTGTATGTTGTTCATGGAGTGGTATGGAAATGTTGGTAACGATTAGCCACTGGAATGGTTAATCACGATCATTTTGGTGCTATGTATGACAAAATTCTAGTTGATCCATGAAAACCATGAAATAGGTAAAGTTTACCTTAAAAATAGATGCTGACAGCAGTAGTGATGTGGATTTGAAAAATCACTAAAAATAGTAGGAATGGAATTAAATAGTGAATAAATTATGTAATCTAACCTTGATGAATCTATTTTCATATGAAAGTAATGAAATGATCATATGTGCCGTATTTTATGAGATGTTTAAGTTTTCGTGAAACAGGGCCAGAGCGATTTCTGGATCCCCTGTTCCGACTTTGGAAATTCACTATAAATTAAACCGAGATATTTAGAAGTCATTCTCTATATGTACAGATTCCTTTTTGAGTCTAGTTTCTTTAGAAACAAATGGCATAAGTATTGAAGGCCTGTACAGGGAGATATCTAAGTCGTAATGCATGAAGGTCAGTGTAGTCGAACCCTGAAACAGGGGAGAATTTAACTAATAAACTGTACTAATTGGCCCGACCAAAAATTCTAGAAAAAAATTTGTAGATGGATATATGAGTCTAGTTTCAGGGAAAATTTACGGAATTAGTTTTCGAGTTTTGAAACTCGAGATATGATTTTTAAGAAGACAGTGACGCAGTTAGCCAGCTTGTCTGAAAATTTTAAAATGAACTGTGTAAATAAATGAATTGAGTTCTTAACACCTCGTGTTCGACTCCAGCAACGGTCTCGGGTGTGGGGCGTTACAATTTTATTGGTATCAAAGCTACGGTTTAGTCGATTCTAGGACTACCGTAATACGTTCGGGTCTAGCTATACATGTCATTGTGTGTTTATTTGATAGTGTGGCGATTTCTGACAGTTAAAAATGTGTTTATTTATAGTAATGGATCCCGATCCCAACCGAGCGGTAGTTGATGATCTTGAGAGTGTAGCGCCTGCTCCCGCACAAGGGATAGCGCCGGCGGACTCTCAACCTATTGCTAGTAATCAGAATGACGAAGCTAGACAAGCTTTTTATAGCGTGATGAATGATTGGTTCAATCAGTATATTCGAACTAATACGGCTGTTCCACAACCTCCATTCCCAACTAATACAACCCCCGCACCTACAATACCTCCGGTAACTGACCAAATAAGGTCAAATAAGCCCCCAGTTGATAGAATCCGAAAACACGGGGCTACTGAATTTAAAGCTACGGACAGCGATGATGCCGAACAAGCTGAATTTTGGTTGGACAACACTATTCGGGTACTCGATGAACTATCTTGCACA
This sequence comes from Gossypium hirsutum, assembly GCF_007990345.1. Lineage (NCBI taxonomy): Eukaryota > Viridiplantae > Streptophyta > Magnoliopsida > Malvales > Malvaceae > Gossypium > Gossypium hirsutum. Next base: position 67,694,899 of record NC_053434.1, on the reverse strand, counting down.
CCCGATGAATGCCTAAAGTGTACTATCTCCTTGCTACGTGATTCTTCCTACTATTGGTGGAATACGTTGATTTCTGTTGTGGCCAGAGAGCAAGTAACTTGGGAGTTTTTCCAAACCGAGTTTCAAAAAAAGTATATCAGTCAGAGATTCATTGATCAAAAACGGAAGGAATTTCTTGAACATAAACAAGGTTCCATGTTGGTTACTGATTACGAACGAAAGTTTGTAAGGCTTAGCCGGTACGCTCGAGAATGCATTTCTTCAGAAGCTGTGATGTGTAAACGTTTCGAGGATGGACTGAACGATGATATAAAGCTGTATGTTGGCATTTTAGAAATCCGAGAATTTGTGGTACTTGCCGAGCGAGCTTGCAAAGCCGAAGAGCTTAGTAAGGAGAAAAGAAAAGCTGATATGGGAGCAAAGGAGTTTCGTAAGAGATCTTCGGGAAAGCCCTTTCAACAGTCAACGAAGAAATTTAGAGATGACTTAGGCCGGCCTAGAGACACTTCGGGTTTTTCTAGACGAGATCGCGATCGACCCCCTGTGAGTACAGGAGTCACGTCGGTCGCCAGTGTTGGAAATGATTGTCGAGACAGAACAGAGTGCCAGTATTGTGGTAAATGGCATTCAGGAAATTGTAGATTCCATGACCGCTCCTGTTATAAGTGCAGATCAGCTGACCACTTTATCAAGGATTGCCCGAGACTGTCTGAACAGAATGTAAATTAGAGTGGGAAACCGGGTGCTACTACTACTCGAGGTAGACCATCTAAGAATGCGGGAAATCCTAGTGGCGGTCAGAGAGGATCTAGAGACGCTACAACCAGATCTGAGGCTCGTGCTCCTGCCAGAGCTTATGCTATACGCGCACGCGAGGATGCTTCTTCGCCTGATGTTATTACCGGTACATTCACTCTCTTTGATACCAATGTGATTGCATTGATTGACCCTGGTTCTACTCATTCTTATATATGTGAGACTTTAGCATCCACTAAGAGTTTACCTGTTGAGTCTACTGAGTTCGTTATTAGAGTGTCGAATCCCTTGGGTCATTGTGTGCTTGTTGATAAAGTGTGTAAGAACTGTCCCCTAGTAATCCGAGGTTCCTGTTTTCCGGCCGATTTGATGCTTTTACCGTTTGATGAATTTGATGTTATCCTCGGTACGGATTGGTTAACCGTACATGATGCAATTGTAAATTGCAAAAGAAAAACCATTGATTTGAGGTGTGTAAATAACGAGATAATCCGAGTTGAGTCTACTGACTTGAATGGGTTGCCAGCTGTAATATCATCGATGTTGGCTCAGAAATATGTAAGAAAGGGGTGTGAAGCATACCTTGCGTATGTACTTAATGACAAAGAGTTGGAAAAGAAACCTAAATCTGTGCCGGTGGTTTGTGAATACCCGGATGTTTTTCCCGAAGAATTACCGGGTTTACCACCTGTTCGGGAGGTAGAGTTTGGTATTGAGCTTGTACCTGGGACTACACCGATTTCGATAGCTCCATATCGTATGGCACCAACCGAGTTAAAAAAGTTGAAAACTCAGTTGCAAGAGTTGACGGATAGAGGTTTCGCTCGACCAAGTTTCTCACCTTGGGGTGCACCAGTATTGTTTGTGAAAAAGAAGGACGGAACCATGAGGTTGTGCATCGACTATCGTCAACTGAATAAAGTGACAATAAAGAATAAATATCCATTACCGCGCATTGATGATTTGTTTGATCAACTAAAGGGAGCCTCAGTGTTTTCAAAGATAGATTTGAGATCGGGTTATTATCAGTTGCGAATTCGAGATTCGGATATACCCAAAACTGCTTTCAGAACGAGGTACGGTCATTACGAATTCTTAGTGATGCCGTTTGGGCTCACTAATGCCCCTGCGGTATTTATGGATTTGATGAATCGGGTCTTCAGACAGTATTTGGACTGGTTTGTAGTTGTGTTTATTGATGACATCTTAGTCTATTCAAGAGATGAGACCGAACATGCTGAGCACCTGAGATTAGTGTTGCAGATTTTACGGGATAAGCAGTTATATGCTAAGTTCAGTAAGTGCGAGTTCTGGTTAAGAGAGGTTAGCTTCTTGGGTCATGTGGTATCTGCATCGGGTATTCGAGTTGATCCGAGCAAAATTTCAGCCATACTTAACTGGAAGCCTCTGAGAAATATTACTGAGGTTCGGAGCTTTTTGGGACTAGCCGGTTACTACAGACGGTTTGTAAAGGGTTTCTCGATGATAGCCACACCAATGATGAAGCTACTTTAGAAAGATGTTAAGTTCGAATGGTCAGAAAAATGTTAGAAAAGTTTCGATCAACTAAAAACTTACTTGACTGAAGCTCCAGTGCTAGTGCAGCCTGAATCAGGCAAAGAGTTTGTCATCTACAGTGATGTATCCTTACTTGGGTTGGGTTGTGTATTGATGCAAGAAGGTCGAGTTGTGGCCTATGCGTCGAGACAATTGAAGCCACATGAGAAAAATTATCCGACCCATGATCTCGAACTAGCTGCCATCGTATTCGCTTTGAAAATATGGCGAAATTACTTATTTGGTGAGAAGTGCCATGTATATTCGGATCACAAAAGTCTCAAAAATTTGATGACTCAAAGAGACTTGAATCTGCGACAAAGACGTTGGCTCGAGTTGTTAAAAGATTATGAGCTTGTCATTGACTATCACCCGGGAAAGGCTAATGTGGTTGCGGATGCTTTAAGTCGTAAATCACTATTTGCTTTACGAGTGATGAATGTACACTTGTCTGTTCTATCCGACAATGTGTTAGTAGCAGAATTAAAGGCCAAACCATTGTTGATTCATCAAATTCGTGAAGCTCAGAAAGTCGATGATGAATTGGTTGCAAAACGGGCTGAATGTGTTTCGAACATGGAATCAGAGTTTCAAATTGACGATGACAATTGTTTGAGGTTCAGAAGTCGTTTGTGTGTTCCAAGAAATTCAGAACTTATTTCGATGATTCTGAACGAAGCTCATTGTAGCCGAATGTCAATTCACCCGGGGAGTACGAAAATGTACAACGATCTGAGACGTCAGTTTTGGTGGCATGGTATGAAACGAGACATTTCCGAATTTGTTTCGAAGTGTTTAATGTGTCAACAAGTGAAAGCAGAACATCAAGTGCCTATAGGTTTACTTCAGCCAATCATGATACCTGAATGGAAATGGGATCGAGTCACGATGGATTTTGTATATGGGTTGCCTGTGTCGGCAAGTAAGAAAGATGCGATTTGGGTTGTTGCTGATAGACTGACTAAGTCGGCTCACGTTATCCCCGTACGTACGAATTTTTCATTGGATAAATTAGCTGAATTGTATGTTTCTCAGATTGTGAGATTACACGGGGTACCTATTTCTATTGTGTCGGATAGAGATCCGAGGTTCACCTTGCGATTTTGGAAGAAATTGCAAGAAGCCTTGGGTACCAAGTTGCATTTTAGCACCGCTTTTCATCCACAAACTGATGGTCAATCCGAGAGGATAATTCAGATACTTGAGGATATGTTGAGATGTTGCATCTTCGAGTTTAATGGTTCATGGGAGCGGTATTTACCTTTGATTGAATTCGCTTACAACAATAGTTTTCAATCAAGCATTAAGATGGCACCTTACGAGGCTTTGTACGGTCGTAAATGCCGTACACCGTTGTTTTGGACCGAACTCGATGAGAGTAAAATTTTCTGAGTTGATTTGATTAAAGATGCTGAGCAGAAAGTAAAAATAATTCGTGAGAGTCTGAAGGCAGCATTGGATCGTCAGAAGTCGTATGCGGATTTAAAACGAAGAGATATTGAGTATCAGGCAGGAGACAAAGTGTTTCTTAAGGTTTCACCTTGGAAAAAGATACTCAGATTTGGCCATAAGGGCAAACTGAGTCCGAGGTTCATTGGGCCATATGAAATATCTGAACGAGTTGGTCCAGTTGCGTATAGATTGATTTTACCCCCTGAACTTGAAAAGATTCACGACGTCTTTCATGTTTCGATGCTTCGACGTTATAGATCTGATCCATCGCACATAATTAATCCATCAGAGGTTGAAATTCAATCTGACTTGAGTTATGAAGAAGAACCGATTCGTATCCTCGCTCGTGAGGTGAAAGAGTTGCGAAACAAAAGGATTCCGTTAGTAAAGGTGTTATGGCTCAAACATGGGATCGAAGAAGCTACTTGGGAAACCGAGAACTCTATGAAAGAACGATACCCAAACCTATTTACCGGTAAGATTTTCGGGGACGAAAATTTCTTAAGTGGGGGAGAGTTGTGACAGCCCTAAATTTACCCTAGTCGGAAAGTGGTTTCGGGACCGCTAAACCGAGTCACCGAAGTATTTGAGTATAACATTTATTGTCTAAAATATGTGAATATGAGTGTGTGTAAGTTTTAAGCTTTGGTTTAGTTAATTGCATGTGAATTTAGTTAATAGGACTTATGTGTGACACTTTTGAAATGTGATAGGTTAATCTATAAGGATCTATTAGTGCATGTAATCAAAAGGGTGGACTTGCATGTCAATTTCCCCACTTTGATAGTAGTGGCCGGCCATGACAATGAGGATAGACAAAATGTGATGGGTAAAACATATTATAAACATTTTGTGATAACATGTTGTGTTAATAACAATAAAATATGAGGGGAGTGGGAGGAGAAACCAAAGTTGTTTCATCCTTGCTCCCCCATTTTGCCATAACTAGAAGAAAAAAAAAGCATCATCCTTTTTTATTCTTCTTGGCCGAACTAAAGAAAGAAAAGAACAAGAGCATTCGATGATCTTGAACTCAAAATAAGGTGAGTAGTTCATGCTAATTCTTGAAATTTTAGTATATTTTGAGTTAGTTCTTAAGTTCTTTGCTTAACCCATGACAAAATTTTGAGTTGGGTAATGTATTAAGCTTTCGGCCATAGTAGAAATTAAGGGGTTAGATTGTTATTTTTTTTGTGGTTATTCGAAGTGAACTAGTTAATACTTAAGTGTTAGTATTTGTACATGAAATAGATGAATGTGGAATTGTTGAGTTACTTGAACAAATTCGGGTTTGTAATTGATTTCTTTTTAGTATAAACCTTGAGTAATGCTAGACATAGATTTTGGTTTTGATAGTGCTAATATGAGTTTAATTAATTCAATTTTGATAATATAATGATAGCTTAAGATAAACAACATTCGGTTATGAATTTTTGTGTTAAAACGAAAATGGAAAATTATGTGATTGACTAAAGAAAAGAAATCGTTGAAGAGTGTTTATGAACTTGGTGAGTGTATTCGGTTAGTGAGCAAATGAATAAAAAAAATTGGAATTTGATTTTTGTTTGGGAATGTATTAAGTACATAATTGGCCTCAACCTAGACATGCATATTCGGCCACATGAATGAATACATAGATTGATGTTGTACATTCGGCTATAGGTAAGCATATTGGTGGCATAATCCTGACTTAGAAAATCGGCTAAAGGAGAATATTGGCTAATATGTTGAATTTGATTCATGATTTCATACATATATGACTCTAATGCCTAATATATATGGGCTAAGTACCTTGAATTCCTCTTTGATGTTCAAAATGATTAAATCAATTTATTTGTTAAATTAAGCTCAAGAGCAAAGGGGAACTAAATCCGATAAAGGAAAGGAAAAGGTGACCGAATAGCCGTTGAAATCGTTCGACAGCATCCGAGGTAAGTTTTCGAGTAATGGAACTTAGATTATGATTCGATTAGATCATGTTATATAGCGAATCAAAACCATGCTCTTTGTATGTGGCTATTGAGACGAAAATGGTAATGGTAGATAAGTGCCTTGTGTCTGAGTTCTAGTAATGAAAACAAAATAAAAATGTGTTATGATTTGTGGACATATGTGCTTGATTATTCGGATGATAACCGGACTAAGATCCGAAGGCATTCGTGCGAGTTGCTATATCCGGGCTATGTCCCGAAGGCATTTATGCTAGTGATTATATCCGGGCTAAGACCCGAAGGCATTTGTGCGAGTTGTTATATCCGGCTAAATCCCGATGATACTTGGGTTTGGAAGTGAGCGATCTTGCTGTAATAATTTCAATTAACACGCTCATAAAATCCAAACGATAAGGTATGTTTTGTATATGCATCGGAAAATTCGATTCGTTTTAAATAGTATTCGTTCAAGTGATTAACGAATTTTCGGCCTTTAGCTAGGTTTGATACCTTGTGTATGAATATATTGATTGAAGCGTGAAGTAAGTATAATTATGAGAATGTGCATTTATGAAGTTATTCATTTAGCCATATGTATGTTATACCTTAGCCGAAACTAATTTCATTATTCAAAACTTACTAAGCATTAAATGCTTATTCTGTTTCTTTGATTCTCTGTTTTATAAATTTTTGGTTCGTCAGCTATCGGACTCGGGATTGTCGAAGTCGAAGTCGTCCACACTATCTAAGCGCTTTTGGTACTCTTTTAGTTAAACGTTGATAATGGCATGTATAGGACTAACTTTTGTTGTTGGTCATGTACCATTCGGTAATGTATATATTTGGATAGCCATGCGAAAATGGCTTATATATATTTTGAGCATAGCGTTATAATCATTTTTTATGTTGTTCATGGAGTGGTATGGAAATGTTGGTAACGATTAGCCATTGGAATGGTTAATCACGATCATTTTGGTGCTATGTATGACAAAATTCTAGTGAATTTTGAAAAATAGATGCTGACACCAGCAGTGATGTGGATTTGAAAAATCACTAAAAATAGTAGGAATGAAATTAAATAGTGAATAAATTATGTAATCTAACCTTGATGAATCTATTTTCATATAAAAGTAACGAAACAATCATATGAGCCGTATTTTATGAGATGTTTAAGTTTTCGTGAAACAGGGCCAGAGCGATTTCTGGATCCCCTGTTCCGACTTTGGAAATTCACTATGAATTAACTAGAGATAATTAGAAGTCATTCTCTATATGTACAGATTCCATTTCGAGTCTATTTTCTTTAGAAACAAACGGTATAAGTATTGAAGCCCTGTACAGGGAGATATCTAAGTCGTAATGCATGAAGGTCAGTGTAGTCGAACCCTGAAACAGGGGAGATTTTAACTAATAAACTGTACTAATTGGCCTGACAAAAAATTCTAGAAAAAAATATGTTGATGGATATATGAGTCTAGTTTCAGGGAAAATTTACGGAATCAGTTTTCGAGTTTTGGAACTCGAGATATGATTTTTAAGGTGACAGTGACGCAGTTAGCTAGCTTGTCTGGAAATTTTAAAATGAACTGTGTAAATAAATGAATTGAGTTCGTTAACACCTCGTGTTCGACTCCGGCAACGGTCTCGGGTGCGGGGCGTTACATATTCATATAAATTACAACTCATAATTATTTTTTTACAATTTTTAGTGAATTTTTAAATTCAAAATAGGGGATTCAGAAATCGCTCTGACACTGTTCCACCAAAACTCAACTTTCTCATAAAATACAACTCATTTACCTGTTTTGTTTCGTCCATATAAAAATAGACTCAATGAGATTCAATTTCATATTTTATTCATCATCTAATTCTATCTCTACTATTTTTAGTGATTTTTCAAACTCACATCATTGCTTCTGTATGATACTGTTTTATAGCAAATTTCAGCTTTTTATGAATTTTCATGGATTAGATAGCACATTAAGTATACATAACACCAAATATGATCTTGATTAGCCATTCCAATGGCTAATCATTACCAAAAATTTTCTTACCTCCCAATAGCCGTATCGTAAGATCATATACACAAAATGATTATAATGCTATACATGCCATACTCAAAATATACAAGCCATTATACCAAAATGGTCTACGGATAGTGTGAGCAAGCCTCCGACCGTTTCCAATTTTCAAGTTGGCTTGTCAAAACTACAAAGAATGGAAAGGAGGGAGTAAGAATAAATGCTTAGTAAGTTCACATGTAAATAGAAAGTAACATAATCATGCAATCCAACATAAAACATCATTTGTATAAATATCACCAAGACATTCATGTTACATTTGCATTTACTATCTTACCACGATTTCATCATACCAAGTTCTCAACCCGAGAGTTTAAGCGCATACCTGTCCAAATTGTCTCATTCACCACACTTACCAACATGTCACCTTCGTCTTAGGTATTCTTCTTATTCACTTAAGATTCACCCGTTGAACATATCGGAATATAATTTGGATACACGGATTGCATGCACATAAGTGCCATCATAGCTAGACAAACTCAATAGCCTACGAAAATTATGTAGCCAAGCTACCATGTATCCCGCCCATAAGTGAACTCGGACTCAACTCAACGGGCTCAGGCATTCGCAACCATAAGTGAACTCGGACTCAACTCAACGAGTTCGGATGCCTAGTTACATCTTACGAACTCGGACTCAACTCAACGAGCTCGGAAATCAAATATCCTAGTGACATGTCACTTGTATCCTAATCTATTCCCAAGGTTCAAACAGGATTTTACTCAATCACACATCTTTGTTGTCTTCCATGGAATGTCGGAACCGATACTTGGTAGCATTTCATATTTATCAAGTAGCTCACATAATTTGCATATTACTAAATAATAATCCACAAAGTATAATATTTCATGATAATAATCATCATATCATATAAATAACATTAAATTACTTAAAATGACAATTATGTTACTACATTTACACCTGAACTTACCTTGGTACAAAATGTTAGAAATCGAGTCTATTCCTCGTAAACTTTATTTTTCCCTCGATCACGAATCGAATCTTGTTTCTCTTGATCTAAAATAACAAATTTAGCTTATTCAATACTCACATTTATTAAAACAGTCCTTGACTCAAACTTTAGTAAAATTATATTTTTTTCCCTAAACTTTTACATATTTACACTTTTTCCCGAAGCCTCAGAAATTAAACTTCATCCTATTTTCTTATGTTTTATCACATGCTGATCATTTTTCCCTTCTATGGCAACATCAAATTCTCACTCTAACATGTACTTATGAACATTAGGTATTTTTACCGATTTTGTCGTTTTACTCGTTTTCACGTAAAATTGCTTAGCAAAAGTTGTTTAACACAATTTAAAGCTTCATATTCTAACATAAAACATCAAAATAAACACATTTCACCTATGGGTATTTTTCCAAATATAAACCCTAGGTCAAATTATTGCTATAATAAGCTTAATTATGTTACCGGGACTCTAAAAACGTAAAGAACATTAAAAACAGGGCTAAAAATGAACTTACAATCGATCTTGGAAGCTTGAAAAACCCTAGCTATGTATTCCTCATCTGAAGATCGGCCAAGGTGTTGAAGATGGACAAAAATTGGCTTTTAATTTTGTTTTTAATTCATTTTAATAATTAAATGACCAAAATGCCCTTAATTAAAAACTATGGTGTTTTATCTTCCTTTAGGTACTTTTGTCCAAACTAGTATAATGGTCTAATTACTATCCAAGGACCTCCACTTTAAAAACCCATTACTCACAAGTACTTAGTACCTTTGTGAACTAGAACACACATTTTACAACTTTTGCAATTTAGTCCTAAATATCAAATTGGACCCTCTATCGATAAAATTTCTAAACGAAATTTTCACACAATCATGAAATCATGCCATAGACCTTAAAATGATAATAAAATAATTATTTATATGTCAGACTTGTGGTCCCAAAACCATTATTCTGATTAGGCCCTAATTTGGGATATTACACTGTTTATAGAAACGAGGTCCTGATACCTCATTTTCTAAACCCACTTGACCTTAGGGTCATACCAGTTGAACTTAATAAATCGCTTATAAAACAAATATCAAAATATCAAAAACCTTTTTAAAGTCACAATTAACTCGTAAATATTAAATATAATATTTACAAACCTACTAATCAGATTTGGTGCCCCCGAAACCACTATTGCAATTAACCCTAAAAACAGGATGTTACAAGACTCCCCCCTTAGGAATTTTCGTCCCTGAAAATCTTACCAGAAGAAGTTGCTTCCAAATCTTATGAATCACTTTCACTAATTTCTCAGGGTCACAAATCGATTTCAGCCTCGCATATCTTTTTCCCATAGCCTTTGAGCTTTAACATATAGCTTAGTTGATCTGTCAAATAGGAACTCTATATATACTAAAACAGTCATGCAGATTTTTGGCCAAACAATCAACCACAATACAAATAACATCTCCTTTATTGTTGATAATGACAACCCCAATACGAAGTCTATAGTGACTTTATCTCTTTATCACACTCGTACCATCACTGCCTATATTAGATCTGAATACACTTAATCTTTGGATTTAACCTGTTGATAAATCAACATCTGAACACAGAATCAGAAATATCGGCCTTTCATACCCATTCACCAACACATTTACTTCATATAACTGTACACTTTGTTACTCTCAGAAGAACAGATAAGCTACTACTGAGCCTCATACAAAAACTTGAAAAATTCAGAATCGAAAGTTGTTTCACACTGTACCCGTTTAGCTTGCAATTCGTTAACACATTTCTAAGTTTTTCAAACTCGCAAAGAAAATATCACTTTAGCTTTTTATTTAGCTAACAACAGACCATCATCAAATAAGATCAATCGAGTAATCACTCGCACAAAAATAAGCAAAGATCTTTCTATTCGGCATCTGTAACTATATCTGCTTTCTCAGCGATTAATCGATAATTGCTTGGAGTCTTTCAATATCTCAAATCATTGACACTGTCTTAATTCCAGATCTTTTTCAGTAACATTAGATATTTTAACCCATTAGGATTCAGGAAGCATATGACATTTTTAGTCGAACACATGCTATCATCAAATTCACAACATAGACATTAAACTGGTCGTCTTTAAAAGTTCTCTTTTATTGTGACTTTAACCGTCTAGAAGTACAAACTGCTTCTTTACATTCTCGTATTAAAGCTTATTTGATATGTTCAATAGTACATCACTGAAATTCATAAATTATTTACTCAATTCAAATTGAACTCAAAATTAGAGCTTCGGTTAGTAATTCTTTCCACTGTTTCCAACTTTATTCATATGCAATAAACCATTCAAACTTTCACAAATGTGATAACTTTACCAATCAGAAAGCTTTAACTTGTAATAACATCATTCGATTAGAATAGTCCAATAGGCACATCTCTGTATCAAAATTTCTAGAATATAATTTCTTCATATCCGTCTATATACTCGTGAATGCACAAAATTCGTTATCATACCTGAGGATACTTTACATACATATAACTCAAATCACATTTCAACCGACCAGCTTGCTCTGACAAAACAACTGAGTTGGTATCAACTATCAAATAATAACATATAAAAATACTCCTTTATTCATGCTGACAAAACAACTCAAACACACAATCCTTCAAAATTCTCTTAATGAGCTAATCACAAATCTTTTCAACCGTTTTAGCTTGAGGAAACAAATATCTTGATTGAATTCACTGACCTTAGTCAAACTCACTTGAGAAGGGAAAACCACCATACAATTTATGCCTAAGCTTCCATCATTTATATCTTTGCCAATGTCAATTCCTTACATGAAAATTAGAGAAATCTCGATACCATAATTACCGCATTCTTATTATCGAATTCGAAATACAATCATAATAGACATTGTTATTACAAGTCTAAGAACACACTTAAAGAATAAACCATGATTGATAATTTACAAAATAAAAGTGATAGGAAAAATCTAAAATACAAAGATCCAAGATACGACACCATACCAGAAGTCTGAGGACATAACTCATAAGAAAATAATAATAAAGATCTAGATGATTTTCTCAGAGAATCCAGAAGAAAACAATACTTATCTATTTTGGAATTTCATTATTTTTCGAAAATATACATAAGAAAAACATCATTCAGTAGAAACAGAAGAATAGCCTCACATAAATTTTTACCATCGTCCTTATTCCAACTTAATAAAATAGAATTTTGAAAAGAATAAAGAAATGCCGATCATAAACCAACCAGTCCAATAGTGCTTTTGTCTAATATCATAGTTAGCTAATATTCTCACACGATAAGAATTTCATCAGAAAGAGAACGATCATATAAACCCTGGGGACAACTGAATATATAGAACACTCAGAAGAAGTCATCATAATTTATTCAATCATAACTGTTATACACAAACATCTTTACAATTCAAACATTATTTCTCTAACTAATTTTGTTATCATGAACACCGTAGTATTCCAATCATTAATGAAAACCATTTCGGAATAAATTTCAGTAAGCATATCTCTAGACTTCATACCCGATTGAGTCGAACAGCCGAGACTAATTTCTTCTTTAACCATGACATTACATAGTTTGTATAATCTTTAAAACAATCTGATATTTCTTTTAAAATTGAGTTCATTTGTTACTCTGTACTCTACTCTGTTTGCATTACAAATTATCCCACCATTGAACTCTTTAATCTCATACTTGTGAGCTTATTCAACATAATTCTCGTAAATTTTTTGTCACAAAAGCAACACTGGTAAGGGGAGTTGTAAAGCGTTTAACTTGACTCTCATAAATACACACATATGACTCAACATTCATCGTCAATATAATATCATCACAATCACATAGTTGACTCCAAGCAATTTAACATACTAATTTATTTTACAAATGTTTCTGTCATCCACAATTTCAAACAGTAAATTTACTTACTCGAGCCTAATATCAGTATCTAATTAAATTTCAACATTTAACTTCAATTTTACTTATCAACATTTGTCAAATTAGAGAGCGTCTTATGGGTCTGAGTACGTTGTTTACTTGATGCCATAGTCCAACTATGATCTTACACGAAGTCTCACATCAATGCCATGTCCCAAACATGGTCTTATACGAAATCACATATCGATGCCGCATCCCAAACACGGTGTTACACGAAATCTCATACCGAAGTAATATCCCAGATATAGTCTTACACGGGATCTCATATCGATGCCCTATCCCAGACATGGTCTTACACGTATCACAATTCCATAGCCCAGCTATGGTCTTACATGTCATCACGATGCCATAGCCCAGCTATGGTCTTACATGTTATTACTATGCCATAGCCCAGCTATGGTCTTACACGTACTCACATGTATTGCCATGGTCCAACCATGGTCTAATCCGTCAATTCATCATTGAATGATCGTACTCATTTCCTGTATTCTACTCAATTAGATTTTTCAAATCAATTTCATTTTATCATATTATTTATGATTCCATATCAAAACCATAAAACATAACATTATAATACCTTTAATTTAGCAATTTAAACATAAGAGTCAACCATATGAACATACTAATTATACATTATTCGATAAGTGAACATAAATACACATTCCGTCAACTTGAGTAAATTAGACTATCATAATCATTTAATCAGATAGGTTGGGCACATAACATCAAATAAATACCAACACACATGGATAAACTTACCACAGCATAAACTTTCATTTCATTCCACGTTTCTACATTTCTCAACTTATAGCTACCTCGTCTCATATATTAACACATACATATCGTGAACTTCTATTCATACCTTTTCAAATTTTGACAAATCATAGGCACATTTCAATAATCTCAATATCATTTTCAGCATTCTCGAAAAATAGCTCGATTGGAAGTCATCTCTATCTTAAATAAACAATTTTGTTAGAGCTGAGAGATATCACACTATCACGAGTAGTAATATGGCATGTATAGCTAGACTCACATACGCTAGGTTAGTCTGAGAATCGACTAAACCATAGCTCTGATACCAATAAATGTAACACCCCTTACCCGTATCTGAAGTCGGAACAGGGTTCGAGGCATTACCAAACTTACGTCATAACATTTAAACACTTTCAAGTCATAAATCTTGCATACAATTTAAAACTTTTGGAAACTTAGAAAATTTTCATCTCTGCAGGGGCCATAAGCCTGTGTACCAAGGCCATGTGTCACACAAAGTCGAGCCACACGTCCAGCACGACCGTGTGCTCGGCCATGTAGAGTGAAAATAGGCTTGGTTAAATCCACATTTCTCACCCTCCACAAGCATACATAAACACCACATTTTATGCCATTTCAATACACACATAGGCAATCACAACATGTCAAATTCATATACAAATCAAGCCCTCATATCACAATCCAAATCACTACTCAAAACTCAACCTTAAACATATCCAAAGCAACATATCATTGTCAATAATTTTTCCTATCTTCCTTATGCATTTTTCTCAATCTTTCACCACCTAAATCATGCTTCTTAAACATATCAATTCATCATTTATACTTCATACTAAGATATGCCAGTACAAAAGCATTATATATACATCACATATATCATTTATCAAACACATACTTTGAGCCAACCTAAATGGCCAATACACATCAACATTTACAAACCAAATCACATGGCTAAAATCCCCACTTAAATCATATCATCTTAACACTAGCTTATACATGCCATATATCCAAACCCCAAAGTGTAAAAATACAGAAAGTTAATAATCGGATAGTGTGATGCGATCTCCGTTGACTTCCAACCCGAGCAAACATCTGAGGCACTACAAAACATAGAAAAATAACACAAAGTAAGCTTCACAGCTTAGTAAGTTCGTAATTCAAATAAATAAAGCTTATAACTTCAATTTATAAGCATAATCCATTTAAGTCAATCCAACATGTCTTGGCCTTAGCCTAAAAAAGATTAGCTTTTAAATTATAAACATCACATGAACTAGCAAATTATCATAAAACATTATGAAATAAGTTTACATTACTTATGTGTATTCACATATCAAGCATACGGCTAAATATTTATAAATCATCCAAAACTCATTATTTTCCATGCTTTCAATAGCAATTCAAATATAAAAATTTGCCAATCTTTACCCTTTTCTCATAACCATTGAGCCACAATTTAAATGAATAAAATGGAGCATATTGCAATTCAATTTGACTAAAAGTCTAACACGTAATCATCAACCAAATTTATTATTCAATCACTATTCAAGTGATATAACATAATATATTACCAAACCATTAATCACATTATTATTACATATTCATTTCCAAAATGATCATGAACTCACATTTTTTATGGATTCAATACTCAATTGAATTTTCGTACATACCTGTACCATCTCGTACCAATTTTTGTACATACCTATACCATCTCGTACCAATCTCACACTCAATCACATCTTTCATTTACATGTTGAACTATATGGAGTAATATTGGTTACTTGGGAATCTTGCACACTAAGTGCCAATGCGTTGCCGAAGCTATCTTGATCTCGCACACTAAGTGCCAATGCATAACCGAAGCTATCCCGATCTCGCACACTAAGTGCCAATACATAGCCGAAGCTATATCAAATATTTTTGTACAATTATACTCATCAACCATTCAATATAAAGCATTAAAACTCAATTATAATAATGCTTATTAACATACGAACGTACCTGGCTAAGTTATAGAGATACCAAAGTTCAGGGGCATTTTGGTAATTTTTCCATTTTCCTTGATTTTCCACTTGATCTTGATCTAAATTAATAATTTCTTTCAATACATTAATTTAGACAGTAAAACACTTCATTTCATACAATTTGGTTATTTTTGACATTTTTACAAAATTGCCCCTAAAGTTTTACTTTTATTCAGTTTAGTCCCTGAGCCTGAAACATGCAAATTAACCATTTTTAACACAAAACGAAGCTAGCTGAATATTCATAGTATCCAACACAGCCCATTTATACAACTGTTTCACATTAAATCCTTGTACATTTATCAATTTGACAAATTAGTCCCAAATCGAAAAATTCATCAAAATCCCTTAACAAATTACTTTTAAATATAAATCAACATTCCAAATTCATCATATAACATAAAAAATCACAATATTCATCAATGGAAACTTTCAAAATCTTTAACAATTTTGAAATCAGAGATACGGGCTAGCTAGAATACGAAGCAAGGGTCTCAAAAACATAAAAATTATTAAAAACCGAACACAAAACATACCTAAATCAATTCATGCAATGTCGAAACTAAGGAAGATTCAATGGCTTTCTTTTTCTTCTCAATATTCGGCCAAGAGATAAATTTGCATGGCCATTTTATGTGTTTTTTTTATTTATTACATTTTAATATACCATTTATCTTTTTATGCTTTATAATAATGCATAATTTCATATATGTCAAACCACCAATCTCCACTATCATAAAATAATGGTTTAATTAATAAATAGGGACTTCTACTTTTGTAGAACATAGCAAATAAACACTTAAACAATTAGAATGCAACTTTTTCAATTTATGCGATCTAGTCCTTTTTGCTTAATTAACTATCGAAACATTAAAAATTTTCAACGAAACTTTAATACCATCTTATTGCCACTCTGTAATTATTTATAAAAATATTAATGACTCATTTTATAGAAACGAGGTCTCGATACCTCATTTTCTAAGCTCACTTGACCTTAGGGTCATACCACTTGAACTTAATAAATCATTTATAAAACAAAAATCACAATATCAAAAACTTTTTCAAAATCACAAATAACTCGTAAATATTAAATATAATATTTACAAACCTACTCATCGGATTTGGTGGCCCCGAAGCCACTGTTCTGATTAACCTTATAAATAGGCTATTACACAAACGACTTTTACTAAGCGAGTTTCGATGAAAACGTCTGAAAGGAACATTTTGTAAAAGTTATAAAAATGGTATAAAAGGGTGTTTTGATGAGAATTGTAGTTTTCCATAGTTATGAAAATGGTTTGGCTAGGCCCATAGAGTGAGAAAATTGAATAAAAATCACTTTACGAGCCAATTTAGGGGTAAAAACGTAATTTTTCCAAAATATGATTTTTGGATCACATTAAATGATGTGACTAATAATTGGACTAAATGTGATATTATAGATCAAGGAAAATGAGGATTGGACCTAGATCGGGTGAAAAATAGAAAATCGACGGTTAGGTTTCTTTTTGCTATTTTGGTGCCGAGGTAAGTTCGTGTGTCAATAATATTGCAATGCTATATTTGAATTGAAAATTCTATATTATTATTGCACGAATGGCATGATTTAATATATTGAAAAGTGATAAAAGAATGGTATATAAAATTTGTGAGAACAATGATTTATGACTAGTAGCACATGAAATGTTTGATGGTTCAATCATTAATGGCTTGCTATATAATAGCTAAATATATTGAGAATTTGTTATAACATGATGTTTTATTAAGTTGGATAACTTGTGAAAGAGTGAAAAGGAAGTTAAGTTTGTATGTAAATAATATATCATTTTTACTTATGTTATAATATTTTCTTATTATATGAGAGGTGGTTGCATATTGAATGATCAGTTGATGTAAATTATGAATTGAAATTGATTATGGATGAATTGGTAAAATGTTGAAAAGTGAGGAATTTCTAGGTTGGACCTTCGGAATAGAAAATATACGAATGATCCATTGTGAAAACACATGTGTAGTACTATATGCAGGATACTATGTGTTTAAATTGATTTTACGTCACGTGTGTAGTACTAAGTGCAGGCTACTATGTGTACTAGATGGTTAGGTCGCATGTGTAGTACTAAGTGCAGGCCACGATGCGTACCCGATAGCTTCGATCACATGTGTGGTACTAAGTGTAGGCCACTATGTGTAAAAGATAGCTTTGGTCACAAGTGTGGTACTATGTGAAGGCCACTTTGTGAAAAAGGTAGCTTTGACTACAAGGGTGGTACTATGTGTAGGCCACCGGGCATTTGTTATTATTCTGATGTGTTCAACGGGAAATGACTAGGTGTAATTGAATATGACTATGTGATGAATAAGTGAAGGTTCGTGTGTGTAAACTTATGAGCAAGGTGCTAGATATGTGATCGAACTATGGTAAGATAGATATAGACTAAGTGTTACAATGAAAGTTACTACAAAGAAAACATGAAAGAGTGAAATTTAGTAATAAAACAGTTTTGGACAGCGGCTGTTGTGTGACTTTGAAAAAATCACCAAAACTGGTGGAAATCGAATTAGAAGTTGAATAAAATATCAACTAAAATCTTATTGAGTCTATTTTCATATAAATAAAACGATGTAAGAAAAATAATTTCATATAATGAGATATTTGAATTCTTGTGAGATAGAGTCAGAATGATTTCAGAATCCCTTGTTCTGATTTGGTAAAATCATTAAAAACTATAAAAAAATAATTATTGGTTATAATTTATATGCCTAAAATAATTAATGAGTCTATGTTTGAAAGAAACAAATAAGAACATTATCCAAATCTTGTACGAAGATATAATTAATTTTTAGTGCAGAGAGTC
This sequence comes from Gossypium hirsutum, assembly GCF_007990345.1. Taxonomy (NCBI): domain Eukaryota; kingdom Viridiplantae; phylum Streptophyta; class Magnoliopsida; order Malvales; family Malvaceae; genus Gossypium; species Gossypium hirsutum. The sequence continues at coordinate 67,676,529 of NC_053434.1, read as the reverse complement.
GGAACTGTCAGACAGCGAAACAGGGGTGACTTTAAAAAATAAACTGTACTTATTTGAGAGATTGAAAATTCTAAAAATTTAATGGTAAGAAGATATGTGAGTCTAGTTTCTTGGAAAATTAGTGTTTCTCAATTTCAATTCCCGTAGTTTTGGATATAATAATTTAGTGACTGTGACTTGAGAAAATAGGTTAACTGGACTTCGAATAAATAGAGAGAAATTGAAAAATAACATGTTAATACATTGCTTATTATTTTTCATGCGAGCTTACTAAGTGTAAAGCTTGTTCCCTCCTTTTTATTTCTTTTAGTGTTGTCAGGTCGGATCGGGGTTGGAGATCGTCGGAGGCAGCATCACACTATCAAGCCAATACCTTTGGAGTATTGATACATATGTTAGAAATATCAAGTGAGTGATATGTATAGGGACCTAGTTCTATGACATGTGTTATTATGATTTAACTAAATGTATTGGCCTATATCAAGCTATTGTGTATGGCCATGAGAGGTGGCTCATATTGGTTATGGTTTGTAACTCTAGCTAATCATGTTACGTTTTAATGCATATGATTTGATGATTTGAATATGTTTGTTTACCATGCATGGTTGGTAATATGTCATGTGTGTTGAATGCATGTTTTATGACCAATCGAGGTGGTCATGCCCATGAATCAAATGTGTAATATGGTAATAATATGATAGTGCCTTGAACATGAATATTTGATGTACAAGTTAGTAAATATAATTTAATGGTATAAGCGATTAATGAGATGACAAGGTCAAATGAATGTGTAATAATGTGGCTAGACTAGTTTACCATGAGTAGGTGGAACATATGTATAATGACGAGCCAATGTTGAATGTATCTTAATAAAGGGTGTTTAATCACGAAAATGATGCCATGAGTTGTGAGTTTGATGTGTATAAGGTTGTAAGGGTTTATGGGAAACATGAAGGCTTGGAAAATAGCCTAAGTGTTAGCCACATGGGCAGAGACATAACCATGTCTTAGCCGTGCGGAGGACACGACCTAGCACACAAGCGTGTGGCCTGGCCGTGTGTTTCAAATTACTTTGCTGATGTCACAAACAGAGAGTTACACGGGCTGAGGACACGGGCATGTCCCAAGGCACACGAGCATGTGTGACCACACGGTTCAACACACACGGGTGTGGGACTCTCCAAAGCAAGAAAATTGCTAAGTTGTCCAAAGTTTATCGAAAGTTCTTGGTTTAGTCCCGAACCACCCAATGTATGTTTTAGGCCTCGAAGGCCCGTATAAGGGACGATATACATGTGTTTGAAAAGTTTTAATTTGGCAGAAAATTTTGTGGCCCGATTTTTGCATGAATGACTGTGTATGTGTTCTATAATGCCTCGTATCCTATCCCAGTCTAGGGTACGGGTAAGGGGTGTTACAGTATCAACTATTCACTTGACAAGCTAGCCGTGTTGTATATTCCTAAAATAGTGAGGTTGTATGGAGTGCCTTTATCGATTATATTAGATAGAGATCAAAGGTTCATTTCGTGATTTTGGAAGAAGTTGCAAGAGGCTTGGGGTACAAAATTGAATTTTAGTACCACTTTCCATCCACAAATCGACGATCAGTTTGAGTGAGTAATTCAAATTCTTGATGATATGTTGCGGTGTTGTGTCTTTGAGTTCCAAGGTAATTGGGAAAAGTATTTACCATTGGTAGAATTTGCCTACAACAATAGTTTTCAGTCGAGTTTGAAAATGGCACCTTTTGAGGCATTGTATGGGCATAAGTGTCAAACACCTTTGTATTGTAGTGAATTGAGAGAGAATTAGATTCACAGAGTTGATTTAGTCAGAGAAACCGAAGAAAAAGTAAATGTAATACGTGGTTGTTTGAAAGCTTCTTTGGATAGACACAAATCCTACATGGATTTGAAATGGAAAGAGATTAAGTTTCAGGTCGGTGATAAGGTATTTTTGAAAGTGTCTCCATGGAAAAAGGTTTTGAGATTTGGTAGGAAAGGCGAACTAAGTCCACGCTTTATTGGACCGTATGAGATCACCGAGAGAGTAGGGCCAGTTGCCTATCGGTTAGCCTTACCATTTGAATTGAAAAAGATTCATGATGTGTTCCATGTGTCAATCTTGTACCGATATCAATTTGATCCTTCGCACATGATTTCACCGATAGAGGTCGAGATCCAACCGGATATGACTTATGGCGAAGAGCCGATTAAGACTTTGACCAAAAAGTCAAGCAATTGAGAAACAAAAGTATTTCCCTTATAAAAGTTTTATGGCAAAGATATGGGGTTGAAGAGGCTACATGAAAGACTGAGGAAAACATGAGACACTAATACCCAAACTTGTTCACCGGTAAGATTTTCAAGAAAGAAAATCCCTAAGGGGGAAGAATTGTAACATCTCAAATTAGGGTCTAGCCAAAATAGTGGTTTGGAGACCACAACTCTAAAATAGAAATAATTATTTTATGATCATTTGATGGTACATGATATGATTGCATGTTGTGTGAAATTTTCATGAAGAAATTCTATGCCTAAAGTGTCCAATTTGACTTTAGGGACTAAATTGAATAAGTTGTAAAACTTGTGTTCTAGAAGCTTCAAGCATGAAATTGCATTGGATCATTAATTAGAGGGCCTTAAATAGCAATTTGACCAAGTTCTAAAATTTTGGACAAAAATGGTCATGAATAGGAAAAATTGGAAAGAAAGGCCTTAAGGGAATTTTTGTCTTTTGGTAAATAAAAGAATAAAAAGGGAAAATTCAAGTCAAAATCGTGTCCATATTCTTCCTTATGTGCCGAAATTTGGAAGGGTTCCATAGCTAGGGTTTTCAACTATTCAAGCTTGATTATCAAGAAAAATGGTGTCTGGACTTAGACTGGGGAAAGAACAAGATTTTGGACTAAATCGAATTAATTGTCCATATTTTGTACTGAGGTAAGTTCATGTGTAAATAATGAAATGTTGTATTATGTTTTAATGCTTTATTAATGCATGAATTTTTATGTTTAATTGTTATGATGAGTGTATGAATGACATAATGGTCAATGAGAACGACTTTGTGGACGAGTTCGACGAATATGCATTATCAAGAAAATCCCATTTGAACCTTAGGAATAATGTAGGATACAATGTGACATGTCACTAGGAACCATGTGATTATGACCTCATGAAATTATGTGTATATGTGATTATGCGAATTCGGGTGCTAGTCTTGTACATTCTACTAGTGGTTGGATAGCCCAGCATGTGTTGCGGGTACCTGTCAGTTTGTGTGAGCAGCCCGTGTAGTTACGTTCTGATTCTCAAGTTGTGTTAGTAGGCTCGTGACAAGCTCGAGAGTGAGCAATGTCTGATTGTGATATGAGGTAGCATGTGGCTACGTTTGAAGCACTATGTGCAAGTTTTCGTGTATCTGATAGTATTCCGAGTGTTAAACAGGTAAACTTGTGAGTTATTCGACAAGTAAGTCAATGATGAGAAAATATGACAATGTGTTACAAGTTGGTGCATGTATGTGCTAAAAAAACTAATATAAATGAGCTCGGTATGTGATGAACTTTTGGTAAGATTGAAAATGTGTAAGTTATGTCTTCAAATTTAAGCTATGCCTACGAATTTATGATAAAATATAAGTAAACTATGTTGTGTCAATGGTATTTATATATATGATTATGTTGCTATTTATTTGCATGTGAACTTACTAAGATTTATGCTTAATCCCCTCTCTTTTTCATTTTCTTATAGTATCGCCAAGCTAACTCGGGGATTGAAGGACGTCAGAGGCTCGATTACACTATCAATTGGACATTTGGTATAGTCAGTCTCAACATTTTAAGTATCGCATGTATAGGGACTTGGTCTTTTTGTTATATGTCATATTGGTCTAGCCAAATGTATTGGCTTATAGTAATATTTTATTATTTTTTATATGGCCATGTGATAGGGTTCATATTGATTATTTGGGTTGTAACCCTAATCAATTATGTTATTTGGGTTGTAACCCTAATCAATTATGCATGCATGCAACGTATTATCCTTGACGTGATTGCTTGTGGAGGAGATGTGTGACGAACGGCACATGTGCTAAATGAGTTAATCATGGCTAATAAGTATGAACAAAACTATGGTATAATTGAGTAAATTGAATGTAGGTTTAGCATGACGAATGAATATGAAATGATGTGGAATACCATATAAAAGCATGACGGTTTTGGATAGGAGATTTGTTGACATTACAAAGGCATGGGTTAATCATGTTTATAAGAATTTTAGTGATTAAATATACTATGTTGCATGCCATCAAAGATGAATGAGTGAATGAGCATTTAAGGGCGTCAAATGGCTTGGAAAATAGCCTCAAAGTTGTCCACACGGTTAGACACACGGGCGTGTGTCTAGACCGTGTGTGACACATGGTTTGCCTCATGGGCGTGTGATCCGGCCACATGTCCCCTGCACCCTAAATAATGCAAAACAGAATGCCCAGTAGTAAACACATGGGTAGAGACATGGGCGTGTCTCTGCTGTGTGAATGGCACGGGCCCTAGGACATGGGCGTGTGCCCAGGACGTGTGAAGTCTGCACCTGATTTTAGAATTTAATTCACCATACGGTTTGAGCACATGGACGTGTGACTCGGTCATGTGACCTTATTTTGGTTGATGATGTCATAGTCAGAGATTTACATGGGCTGAGGATACGGGCGTGTGTGACCACATGGCCTACCTACACGGGTGTGTCACTCTCCAAAATAAGAAAAATTTTCTAAGTGTCAAAAAGATTCCGAAAGTTCTCGATGTAGTCCCAAACTGCTCCCGGTGTATGTTTTGGGCCTCATAGGCCCTTTTAAGGGACAAATTACATGTGATTGAAAGGTTTCAAATTTGGATGAAATTTTATGGCCCAAATTTGTATGCTTGTTTACGTTTTAGTCTAGTAATCCCTCGAACCATGTCCCGACATCGGATACAGGTAAGGGATTTTACACACAGGCTAGCCACACGGGCGTATGTGTTGGTCCTGTGACCCAAATCAGAGATTATACGGGGTCAGACACGAGCTAGGACACGGCCATGTGCTCCCATTTCGAATGTCCACACGAGTTGTGACAGGAGCATGTCTGGTGGCCGTGTGAGAGACACGGTCGAGCACACGGGCATGTGTCCCCTGTTTTGAGAAAAAAATTTCTAAGTTTCGTAAATATCTCTTGAGCTATCGGTTTAGTCCCGAACCACTCCCAAAGCATGTTGTGACAGCCCAAAATTGACCCTAGCCGGGAAGTGGTTTCGGGACCGCTAAACCGAGTCACTGAAAGGTTTGAATGTGATGTTTATTGTCTAGAATATGTAATCATGAATGTGTAAAAATTTCAAGCTTCGATTTAGTCGATTGCATGTGAATTTAGTCAATAGGACTTATATGAGAAAATTTAAAAATGTGATAGGTCAATGCATGAGGACCTATTAGTGCATGTGGAAGAAAAAGGGGACTTGCATGTCAAATTCCCCCTCCCTAATATGTAGTGGCCGGCCATGCTATAGGTGGAAACATGTCTCCAACATGTTATGCTAGTGATGCATGTTAAGAAAAATAAAATAATAAGCATGGTGATTAAAAAAATGAAAGGAAGGGTGATGGAAAAAAAAAATAACATGGTCTCACCCCCCCTTGTTGCCGTGAATTGAAGAAAGAAAAAAAAAAGAGTTCATTCTTGAACATCCTTGGCCGAATAGAGGAAAGAAAGGAAGGGGAAAAAGGCTTGAGAAAATCGGCTATGGTGGTTGCTAGACTAAGGTATGTTGATGTTGTCTTTGAGATGCATGCATGTTTTAAATAGCCCATGTTTAAACCTTGAATCTTGTTGATAACATGAGCAATCGGTCATGATAAAGGGTTCAAGAAATGGTTGTTGTTCATGTTATTTGGATGAGAAATGGTGAGTTTTGTTGTTTTATGTTAAAGTTAGGTGAATGATGATAGAGGAGTGTTTGAACTATAAAAAAAAAATAAATCGGCTACCTTGTTATGAGCTAGGGCCGAATGTGGGTTTGGTTGTGCTTGAATATTACATGCTTGGTAGAATGGTGGATGAAGGTGCCGAATGTATGTTGGATTGATAGAGTCTCCAAATTGATTTTATGTGTGTATGCATGACCGAATATACGTGGTCACATGAGTAAGGAAATGAGTTATTTGATATGTGGTAAAAGTTAAGTACTAAATCGAAGGTTGCTAAAATTGCCATTTCTTGGCCGAATATGTGCTTGATCAATGAAGGAATTGTTGAAGAACATAGGTGAACTTGGTGAGGGCAATCGGCCTAGTGTATAAATGATATGAAGATTTTAGGAAATTGTTTTGGTTAGGTGTATGTATGATTAAGTATATTCGGCAATATACTTAAAGTGGGTACATGATATTACATTATAATTATTGAGCTATTACATTATAATTATTGAGCTTGAGTATATGGATATGTGTATATGTGGTCATATAATGACATCTTGGTTTGAAAATTTAATGATGTGTGATTGCCGAATGTGATAAATAAATTCATGTTATTGAGTTAAATATTGAATACTCTTATTTGTATTATTTAAGCTCAAGAACCTAAAGAAGAGGCGTCCAACAAGGGGAAATCGAAGGTCATCGAGTAGCCGGCTCGGAATTATTTTACCCAACATAAAGTAAGTCATTAAGCATGTAGTGGGTAGTATTTCAAATGGTCATAATGTGTATGTATTGATGCTGGTTGGAATGAATAAATACACTTATATATATGCATGTACGTATGTGATGATGAAATTGTTGAATGAATGAAAAGAGGTAAGATGTACTGAGTTGTTGATCTCGGCACTAAACGTGCGGGATAACCATTTATGACCATGAGATGGGCGCTAAGTGCGCGGGATTAAATTGTACAGCACTAAGGGTGCGATTTGAGTATGTTGCACTCAGTGTGCGAAATGAATATGATGCACTAAGTGTGCGAATTGACCATGCGGCACTAAGTGTGCGAGCCTGACTATGTAGCACTAAGTGTGCGATTTGATTACGTGGCACTAAGTGTGCGAGTTGATTATATAGCACTGAGTGTGCGGGCTCAATATACATTCATGAATCATTATGGACACTATGTGTGCGACACTATTGAGTCGATCGCGGACAGCGGATCGGGTAAGTGTCTTGAGTACATGGCTAATATGTGCTATGCTTATACTTGGTGTTGAGCTCGGTAAGTTGAACCTATGTGACAACTATACTTGAAGTCACGTACATAAAAATTTATCGTAGGATGGGTGAAAGGCCGTTTTGTTGTTTGATTGTAACGAAAATAAATTGATTTATGAAAATGCTTCAATGTCTTATTGATGAGTATATGAATTGTGAATGCATGTATTGATATGAAATTGAATTGATAAGTTGGAGGAACTATGGTATGGTTCGGTATGGATGGAGTAAATTGTCTCGTTCTATTTTGTTTCCTCTTGTGATAATGTTGTTGATAGATGGTAGTGCATTGCTTATGACTTACTGAGTTATAAACTCACTCGATGTTTCCTTGTCACCCACTATAGGTTGCTTGGTCTCATCTATTTTTGCGGGGTCGGGCCGTCATTGAAGTCATCACACCGGATAGCAAGTTTTGGTACTTTCTTCTTAGTGTGTTTAGAAGATCATTTTGGCATGTATAAGCTAGTACGTTGTGTTTGAATTATGGCATGTAAACTTTAAGCCATGCGAAAATGGCACGAATGTTCGATTGAATTGGATCAAGGGTAGGCATGAAACGGACCTAGTTACTTTCGTAACAGATGCTGGCAGCACCAGTGTCATGAGATTGAAAAATCACTAAAAATAGTGGGAGTGGAATTAATTGATGAATAAATTATGTAATCGAAGCTCGATGAGTCTGCTTTCATGAGGAAGTAACGAAAAGATCATATGGGCAGTATATTAAGAGATAATCAGATTTTAGTGGGGCAGGGCCAGAACGGTTTCTGGATTCCCTGCTCCGACTTTGGAAATTCATTATAAATTAACCAGAGATAATTAGGGGTCGTACCATATATGTGCAGATTCCTCTCTGAGTCTAGTTTTCATAGAAACAAACGGCAACAGTATTGAAGCCCCGTGCAGGGAGATATCCCAGTCGTAATGGGCAAAGGTCAGTGTAGTCGACCCCTGCAACTTGGGGGACTTTGACTAATAAACTGTACTAATTGGCCCAACCAAAAATTCTAGAAAAAAATACATAGATGGGCACATGAGTCTAGTTTCTGGGAAAAATTACGAAACTGATTTTTGAGTTACGAAACTCAAGATATGATTTTTAAAGCGGCTAGTACACAGATTGGGCAGTGTCTGGAAAATAAATTTTGTAAGGGGTTAAAGCCAGTTAACACCTCGTGTTCGACTCCGGTGTCGGTTTCGGGTTCGGGGTGTTACATTTTATTGGTATCAGAGCTATGGTTTAGTAGGTTCTAGGACTACCATAGCACGTATGAGTCTAGCTATACATGCCATAATGTTAATGTTTAAAAGGGTGATGACTTCTGACGGTTGAAATGTTTTTGTCTTGATTAGTAAATGGATCCCGGTGAAGAAAGAACCCTAGCGGATGACGTTGAGAGCGTAGCGGCTGCTCCTGCACAAGGGACGCCGCCTGTTGAACCTCAGTCATCTGCGAATAATCAAGGTGAGGGGGCTAAACAAGCCTTCTTTACCATGATGAATGAGTGGGTCGCGTAATATGCCCGAGCCAACCCGACTGTCCAACAATTCCCAAATTTGAATAATCCACCCCAAGAGCCTGTAAGGCCATCAGTCGCTGATCCTGTGAGGCTGAGTAAGCCACCTGTAGACTTGATTAGGAAGCGTGGGGCCGAGAAGTTCAAGGCCATAGTAACTGATGACGCCGAAAGGGCCGAGTTCTGGCTTGATAACACCATTCGGGTGTTCGATGAATTGTCATGCACACCCGATGAATGTCTAAAATGTGCTGTATCTTTGCTGCGGGACTCAGCCTACTATTGGTGGAGGACCTTGATTTCCATATTCCCGAACGAGCGAGTAACTTGGGACTTCTTTCAAACGGAATTCCGGAAGAAATTTATTAGCCAACGGTTCATTGACCAGAAGCGTAAGGAGTTCTTGGAACTCAAGCAAGGCCGTATGACTGTATCTGAATACGAACATGAATTTGTAAGACTTAGTAGGTATGCCCGGGAGTGTGTAGCTGATGAGGTTGCTATGTGCAAAAGATTCGAGGAAGGATTGAATGAAGATTTAAAGCTACTAATGGGTATTTTGGAAATAAAGGAATTCGTAACACTAGTCGAACGAGCCTGCAAGGCGGAGGAACTTGGAAAGGAGAAGAGGAAGGCTGAATTTGAAGCTAGAGATTATCGTAAAAGATCGACGGGTAAAGCTCCGTTCTCAGCTGTGAAGAAGTTCAGGGAGGACATTAATAATTCGAGGGCGACTGCGGGAATTTCCATCAGGGCAAGACCATCGATGGGCTCCCGAGCTACTTCGGTAGCTAGTGTGGGCAATAATCGTCACGAGAAACCTGAATGTCCCCAATGTGGAAGACGACACCTAGGTGAATGTTGGGGCAAGTCTACTAACAGGGCCTGTTACGGATGCGGTTCGAAGGACCACTTCATTAGAGATTGCACGGAGCTGGATGAGAAGAATAAGATTCAAGGTGCAAGACCTAGTGGAGTGACATCTAGAGGTAGACCACCGAGAATATTAGGAGGCAGGGGTGGTAGTCAGAGGGGGGCCTCTGATACGGCCGATCGCGCCGAGAACCGTACTCCTGCTAGAGCATATGCCATTCGCGCACGAGAGGAGGCATCCTCCCCCGACGTCATCACTGGTACCTTCACTCTCTTTGATACTAATGTGATTGCATTGATTGACCCTGGTTCTACTCATTCATATGTATGCGAAACCTTAGCAACCAGTAAGACTCTACCTGTTGAGTCTACTGAGCTCGTAATTCGAGTATCAAACCCTTTGGGTCAATGCGTACTTGTTGATAAAGTGTGTAAGAGATGCCCTCTAATAATCCGAGAATCCTGTTTTCCGGCTGATTTGATGCTTTTGCCGTTCGACGAGTTTGATGTTATTCTTGGTTTGGATTGGTTAACCGCGCATGATGCGGTTGTGAATTGCAAAAGCAAGACTATCGATTTGAGGTGCGCAAATAACGAAATAATCCGAGTTGAGTCTGCGGACTTAAGGGGGTTGCCAGCTGTAATATCAGCAATGTTGGCCCAGAAATATGTAAGGAAAGGGTGCGAAGCATACCTCGCGTATGTACTTGATGATAAGGAGTTAGAAAAGAAACCCGAATCGGTGCCGGTGGTCTGTGAATACCCGGATGTTTTTCCTGAAGAGTTACCGGGTTTGCCACCTGTTCGGGAGGTAGAGTTTGGTATTGAGCTTGTACCTGGAACTACGCCTATTTCGATCGCTCCGTATCGTATGGCACTAACCGAGTTAAAAGAGTTGAAAGCTCAGTTACAAGAATTGACGGATAGAGGTTTCGCTCGACCGAGTTTCTCACCTTGGGGTGCACCAGTATTGTTCGTGAAAAAGAAGGACGGAACCATGAGGTTGTGTATTGATTATCGTCAACTGAATAAAGTGACGATAAAGAATAAATATCCGTTGCCGCGTATTGATGATCTGTTCGATCAATTAAAGGGGGCATCGGTGTTTTCAAAGATAGATTTGAGATCGGGTTATTATCAGTTGCGGATTCGAGATTCGGACGTACCCAAAACTGCTTTCAGAACGAGGTACGGTCACTATGAGTTCTTAGTGATGCCGTTTGGGCTCACTAATGCCCCTGCGGTGTTTATGGATTTGATGAATCGGATCTTTAGGCCGTATTTGGATCGGTTCGTAGTTGTGTTTATTGATGACATCTTGGTCTATTCAAGAGATGAGGCCGAACATGCTGAGCATCTGAGGCTAGTGTTGCAAATTTTGCGGGATAAGCAGTTATATGCTAAGTTCAGTAAGTGTGAGTTCTGGCTAAGAGAGGTTAGCTTCTTGGGTCATGTGGTATCCGCATCGGGTATTCGGGTTGACCCGAGCAAAATTTCAGCCATACTTAACTGGAAGCCTCCAAGAAATGTTACCGAAGTCCGGAGCTTTCTAGGGCTCGCCGGTTATTACCGACGATTTGTCAAAGGTTTCTCGATGATAGCCACACCAATGACGAAGCTACTTCAGAAGGATGTTAAGTTCGAATGGATGGAGAAATGTCAGAAAAGCTTCGATCAACTGAAAACTCATCTGACTGAAGCTCCAATTTTGGTACAACCCGAATCGGGTAAAGAGTTTGTCGTTTATAGTGACGCATCCCTACTCGGGTTGGGTTGCGTATTGATGCAAGAAGGTCGAGTTGTGGCCTATGCGTCGAGACAATTGAAGCCACACGAGAGAAATTATCCGACCCATGATCTCGAACTAGCCGCCATTGTGTTTGCATTGAAAATATGGCGACATTATTTGTTTGGTGAGAAGTGCCATGTGTTTTCGGATCACAAAAGTCTCAAATATTTGATGACTCAACGGGACTTGAATCTGGGACAAAGACGTTGGCTTGAATTGTTGAAAGATTACGAGCTTGTCATTGATTACCACCCGGGAAAGGCTAATGTGGTTGCGGACGCCTTAAGCCGGAAATCACTGTTTGCTTTGCGAGCGATGAATGTACACTTGTCTGTTCTACCTGACAATGTGTTAGTAGCTGAATTAAAAGCCAAACCATTATTGACTCATCAAATTCATGAAGCTCAGAAAGTCGATGATGAATTGGTTGCAAAACGAGCTGAGTGTGATCCGAACAAGGAATCGGAGTTTCAGATTGATGATGATGGTTGTTTGAGGTTTAGAAGTCGTTTGTGCGTTCCAAGGAATTCGGAACTCATTCCGATGATCCTGAACGAAGCCCATTGTAGCCGAATGTCAATTCACCCGGGGAGCACGAAAATGTACAACGACTTGAAACGGCGGTTTTGGTGGCATGGTATGAAGCGAGACATCTCCGACTTTGTTTCGAGATGTTTAATATGTCAACAAGTGAAAGCGGAACATCAAGTGCCTTCAGGGTTACTTCAGCCGATCATGATACCCGATGGAAATGGGACCGAGTCACAATGGACTTTGTGTCCGGACTGCCATTGTCCGCAAGTAAGAAGGATGCGATTTGGGTTGTTGTTGATAGGCTGACTAAGTCGGCTCACTTTATCCCCGTGCGTATGGATTTTTCATTGGATAAACTAGCCGAATTGTATGTTACTCAGATTGTGAGATTGCATGGAGTACCTATTTCTATCGTGTCGGATAGAGATCCGAGATTCACCTCGGATTTGGAAGAATTGCAAGAAGCTCTGGTACAAGCTGCATTTAGCACCGCTTTCATCCAAACGATGGTCATCGAGCGGATAATTCAGATACTCGAGGACATGCTGAGATGCTGCATCCTTGAGTTTAGTGGTTCATGGGAACGGTATGTACCTTTGATTGAATTCGCTTACAACAATAGTTTTCAATCAAGTATTAAGATGGCACCTTACGAGGCTTTGTACGGTCGTAAATGCCGTACACCATTGTTTTGGACCGAGCTCGGTGAAAGTAAAATTTCGGAGTTGATTTGATTAAAGATGCCGAACAGAAAGTAAAAGTAATCCGTGAAAGTTGAAGGCAGCCACAGATCGTTAGAAATCGTATGCGGATCTGAAACGGAAGGACATTGAATATCAGGTGGGAGATAAAGTGTTCCTTAAAGTTCGCCTTGGAAAAGGTACTTAGGTTGGCCGTAAGGGCAAGTTGAGCCGAGATCATTGGGCCGTACGAAATCTCCGAACGAGTGGGCCAGTTGCGTATAGATGATTTTGCCCCCTGAGCTTGAAAAGATTCACGATGTCTTCATGTTTCGATGCTTCGACGCTATCGATCTGATCCGTCGCATATAATTAGCCCATCAGAGGTTGAAATTCAAGCCGATATGAGTTATGAAGAAGAACCGATACGTATCCTAGCTCGTGAGGTGAAAGAGTTGCGAAAAAAAGGGTTCCGTTGGTTAAGGTGTTGTGGCTCAAACACGGGATCGAGGAAGCAACTTGGGAACCCGAGAGCTCGATGAAAGAACGATATCCAAACCTATTTACTGGTAAGATTTTCGAGGACAAAATTCTTAAGTGGGGAGAGTTGTGACAGCCCAAATTGACCCTAGCCGGGAAGTGTTTCGGGACCGCTAAACCGAGTCACCGAAAGGTTTGAATGTGATGTTTATTGTCTAGAATATGTAATCATGAATGTGTAAAAATTCAAGCTTCGATTAGTCGATTGCATGTGAATTTAGTCAATAGGACTATATGAGAAAATTAAAAATGTGATAGGTCAATGCATGAGGACCTATTAGTGCATGTGGAAGAAAAAGGGGACTTGCATGTCAAATTCCCCCTCCCTAATATGTAGTGGCCGGCCATGCTATAGGTGGAAACATGTCTCCAACATGTTATGCTAGTGATGCATGTTAAGAAAAATAAAATAATAAGCATGGTGATTAAAAAATGAAAGGAAGGGTGATGGAAAAAAAAAATAACATGGTCTCACCCCCCTTGTTGCCGTGATTGAAGAAAGAAAAAAAAAAAGAGTTCATTCTTGAACATCCTTGGCCGAATAGAGGAAAGAAAGGAAGGGAAAAAGGCTGAGAAAATCGGCTATGGTGGTTGCTAGACTAAGGTATGTTGATGTTGTCTTTGAGATGCATGCATGTTTTAAATAGCCCATGTTTAAACCTTGAATCTTGTTGATAACATGAGCAATCGGTCATGATAAAGGGTTCAAGGAATGGTTGTTGTTCATGTTATTTGGATGAGGAATGGTGAGTTTTGTTGTTTATGTAAAGTTAGGTGAATGATGATAGAGGAGTGTTTGAACTATAAAAAAATAAATCGGCTACCTTGTTATGAGCTAGGCCGAATGTGGTTGGTTGTGCTTGAATATTACATGCTGGTAGAATGGTGGATGAAGGTGCCGAATGTATGTTGGATTGATAGAGTCTCCAAATTGATTTTATGTGTGTATGCATGACCGAATATACGTGGTCACATGAGTAAGGAAATGAGTTATTTGATATGTGGTAAAAGTAAGTACTAAATCGAAGGTGCTAAAATTGCCATTTCTTGCCGAATATGTGCTGATCAATGAAGGAATTGTTGAAGAACATAGGTAACTGGTGAGGGCAATCGGCTAGTGTATAAATGATATGAAGATTTAGGAAATTGTTTTGGTTAGGTGTATGTATGATTAAGTATATTCGGCAATATACTTAAAGTGGGTACATGATATTACATTATAATTATTGAGCTTGAGTATATGGATATGTGTATATGTGGTCATATAATGACATCTTGGTTTGAAAATTTAATGATGTGTGATTGCCGAATGTGATAAATAAATTCATGTTATGAGTTAAATATGAATACTCTTATTTGTATTATTTAAGCTCAAGAACCTAAGAAGAGGCGTCCAACAAGGGGAAATCGAAGGTCATCGAGTAGCCGACTCGGAATTATTTTACCCAACATAAAGTAAGTCATTAAGCATGTAGTGGTAGTATTTCAAATGGTCATAATGTGTATGTATTGATGCTGGTTGGAATGAATAAATACACTTATATATATGCATGTACGTATGTGATGATGAAATTGTTGAATGAATGAAAGAGGTAAGATGTACTGAGTTGTTGATCTCGGCACTAAACGTGCGGATAACCATTTATGACCATGAGATGGCGCTAAGTGCGCGGGATTAAATTGTACAGCACTAAGGGTGCGATTTGATATGTTGCACTCAGTGTGCGAAATGAATATGATGCACTAAGTGTGCGAATTGACCATGCGGCACTAAGTGTGCGAGCCTGACTATGTAGCACTAAGTGTGCGATTTGATTACGTGGCACTAAGTGTGCGAGTTGATTATATAGCACTGAGTGTGCGGCTCAATATACATTCATGAATCATTATGGACACTATGTGTGCGACACTATTGAGTCGATCGCGGACAGCGGATCGGGTAAGTGTCTTGAGTACATGGCTAATATGGCTATGCTTATACTTGGTGTTGAGCTCGGTAAGTTGAACCTATGTGACAACTATACTTGAAGTCACGTACATAAAAATTATCGTAGGATGGGTGAAAGGCCGTTTGTTGTTTGATTGTAACGAAAATAAATCGATTTATGAAATGCTTCAATGTCTTATTGATGAGTATATGAATTGTGAATGCATGAATTGATATGAAATTGAATTGATAAGTTGGAGGAACTATGGTATGGTTCGGTATGGATGGAGTAAATTGTCTCGTTCTATTTTGTTTCCTCTTGTGATAATGTTGTTGATAGATGGTAGTGCATTGCTTATGACTTACTGAGTTATAAACTCACTCGATGTTTCCTTGTCACCCACTATAGGTTGCTTGGTCTCATCTATTTTGCGGGGGTCGGGCCGTCATTGAAGTCATCACACCGGATAGCAAGTTTTGGTACTTTCTTCTTAGTGTGTTTAGAAGATCATTTGGCATGTATAAGCTAGTACGTTGTGTTGAATTATGGCATGTAAACTTTAAGCCATGCGAAAATGGCACGAATGTTCGATTGAATTGGATCAAGGGTAGGCATGAAACGGACCTAGTTACTTTCGTAACAGATGCTGGCAGCAGCAGTGTCATGAGATTGAAAAATCACTAAAAATAGTGGGAGTGGAATTAATTGATGAATAAATTATGTAATCGAAGCTCGATGAGTCTGCTTTCATGAGGAAGTAACGAAAAATCATATGGGCAGTATATTAAGAGATAATCAGATTTTAGTGGGACAGGGCCAGAACGGTTTCTGGATTCCCTGCTCCGACTTTGGAAATTCATTATAAATTAACCAGAGATAATTAGGGGTCGTACCATATATGTGCAGATTCCTCTCTGAGTCTAGTTTTCATAGAAACAAACGCAACAGTATTGAAGCCCGTGCAGGGAGATATCCCAGTCGTAATGGGCAAAGGTCAGTGTAGTCGACCCTGCAACTTGGGGGACTTTGACTAATAAACTGTACTAATTGGCCCAACCAAAAATTCTAGAAAAAATACATAGATGGGCACATGAGTCTAGTTCTGGAAAAATTACAAAACTGATTTTGAGTTACGAAACTCAAGATATGATTTTAAAGCGGCTAGTACACAGATTGGGCAGTGTCTGGAAAATAAATTTTGTAAGGGGTTAAACCAGTTAACACCTCGTCGACTCGGTGTCGGTTCGGGTTCG